>NC_092711.1:117189552-117289552 GCF_047496885.1 Scyliorhinus torazame
CAGTTGCCATACCAGGCTGTGATGCAGCCCGATAGGATGCTTTCTATGGTGCATCTGTAAAAGTTGGTAAGGGTTAATGTGGACATGCCGAATTTCCTTAGTTTCCTGAGGAAGTATAGGCGCTGTTGTGCTTTCTTGGTGGTAGCGTCGACGTGGGTGGACCAGGACAGATTTTTGGAGATGTGCACCCCTCGGAATTTGAAACTGCTAACCATCTCCACCTCGGCCCCGTTGATGCTGACAGGGGTGTGTACAGTACTTTGCTTCCTGAAGTCAATTACCAGCTCTTTAGTTTTACTGGCATTGAGGGAGAGATTGTTGTCGCTACACCACTCCACTAGGTTCTCTATCTCCCTCCTGTATTCGGACTCGTCGTTATTCGAGATCCGGCCCACTATGGTCGTATCGTCAGCAAACTTGTAGATGGAGTTGGAACCAAGTTTTGCCACGCAGTCGTGTGTGTACAGGGAGTAGAGTAGGGGGCTAAGTACACAGCCTTGCGGGGTGCCGGTGTTGAGGACTATTGTGGAGGAGGTGTTGTTGTTCATTCTTACTAATTGTGGTCTGTTGGTCAGAAAATCGAGGATCCAATTGCAGAGTGGGGAGCCAAGTCCTAGGTTTTGGAGCTTTGATATGAGCTTGGCTGGGATTATGGTGTTGAAGGCGGAGCTGTAGTCAATAAACAGGAGTCTAATGTAGGAGTCCTTGTTTTCGAGATGCTCTGGGGATGAGTGTAGGGCCAGGGAAATGGTGTCTGATGTGGACTGGTTGCAGCGGTATGCGAAATGCAGTGGATCAAGGCCTTCTGGGAGTATGGAGGTGATGCGCTTCATGATCAACCTCTCGAAGCACTTCATTACCTCTGAAGTCAGGGCCACTGGTCAGTAGTCATTGAGGCACGTTGCCTGGTTCTTCTTTGGTACCGGTATGATGGTGGTCTTCTTGAAGCAGGTGGGGACCTCGGAGTGGAGTGGGGACAGGTTAAAGATGTCCGCGAATACCTCTGCCAGCTGGGTGCGCAGGCTCTGAGTGCACGACCAGGGATCCCGTCCGGGCCTGTCGCCTTCCGAGGGTTCACTTTCAGGAAGGCCAATCTGACTTTGGAAGCTGTGATGGTGGGTATGGGTGAATTATGGGCTGCTGGGGCACACGACAGCGGATTGTTGGTTACCTGCTTGAACCGAGCATAGAATGCATTGAGTTCATCGGGGAGGGGTGCACTTCTGCCAGAGATACTGTTCGGCTTCGCTTTGTAGCCCATTATGTTGTTTAGTCCTTGCCACAACGCCGAGAGTCTGTCTGTGAGTCTAGCTTGGTTTGATATTCTCTCTTGGCATCTCGGATGGCTTTGCGGAGGTCGTACCTGGATTTCTTGTATAGGTCAGGGTCGTCTGCCTTGAACGCCTCAGATCTGTCCTTCAGTAGGGAGTCAATCTCACGATTGAGCCATGGTTTCCGGTTGGGGAACGCACGTACTGCTTTATTTGGCACGCAGTCGTCCACACGTTTGCTGGTGAAGTCTGTGATGGTGGTGGCATACTCATTAAAGTTGGTCGCTGAGTTCTTAAATATGGACCAGTCCACTATCTCTAAGCAGTCACGTAAGAGTTCTTCTGTCTCCTCGGACCAGCACTGCACAACCTTCTTAGTTGGATCTCCCGCTTGAGTTTCTGCTTGTATGCCGGGAGAAGGAGCAACGTCTTATGGTCTGATTTCCCAAAGTGCGGTCGGGGGATGGAACGGTAGGCGCCCTTGATTTTTGAGTAGCAGTGGTCAAGAGTGTTGTCGCCCCTGGTGGGACAGGAGATGTGCTGGTGGAATTTTGGCAGTACACTCTTGAGGCTGGCCTTGTTGAAGTCTCCGGCCACGATGAACAAGGCCTCCGGGTGTTCTGTTTCGTAGTTATTTATTACTGTGTATAGTTCGTCCAGCGCCTTCCTCACTTCTGCCTGGGGTGGGATGTAGACCGCTGTGATAATGGCTGAAGTGAACTCACGTGGAAGATAATATGGGCGGCACTTCACGGTCATGGCTTTTTCATATTTTCTCCTAAATTTACACCCACCGAATACAATGTCAATCCCCATCTCAACAACAACAATCCCATCTTCCCACCAAACCCCCAAACAACTGCTCGCATGTTAAAATAAACAAATCACAAAAAGGAAACAGGAATCACCCACCATCACCATTACCACATACAGTCCCAACCCACCCCCCTCCCTAATGTTCGATGTTATCCAATTCTTGAAAGTGCATAATGAATAACGCCCATGAATTGTAGAACTCCTCCATCCTTCCCCTCAGTTCAAACTTAACCTTCTCACGAGTTAAGAATTCCAATAGGTCCCCCTGCCACGCCAGGGCACAGGGTGGAGCGGTTGCTCTCCATCCCAACAGGATCCGCCTTCGGGCTATCAACGAGGCGAAGGCTACAACATCTGCCTCCACACCCGTTTCCAACCCCGGCTAGTCCGACACCCCGAATATGGCCTCCCGAGGGCCCGGGTCCTGTTTCACGTGCACCACTTTAGTGATTACCCTAAAAACCTCCTTCCAGTAATCCTCCAGCTTTGGACCGGACCAGAACATATGAACATGATTCGCTGTAAAGTAAAATGGGAAAGATGTCAATTGAAACAAGTAAGTCTGACAAAACCCAAAGGTCTGAGAAAAAGCAAGCAAAAATCCCACAATCAGAAAAGAGGGTTTGAAATGCAAATAGCCTTTATCAGCTTGAAAACCAGCTTGAGACAGCTTAATCTGATGCTGTCCTTTCAAGTTAAAGAAAAACTAGTCATTTAAGTTTTTAGTTACATCGAGGAAAAAATACTTCACACTTTCATAGAAGTTAATTATTTTAGCAAGCGGTTGATACGAATTGCCAGAGTCTAATAAAGCAGAAATTAACACCAAGAAGGAGTCTGTTTAAACATGACCAGAACCAGAGGTATCACTCCTCTAAGATTAAGAGACAAATATCAAAGCATTTTTACCAATGCTTATCATTGAAGCATCCTCTTGTTAGACATGATGGAAACTAGGAGTGTACAACAGACAAATAAAATTACATAAATGAGCAGAAGATATTACTTGAAGATAATAAAATGTAACCAGCACTGCTGTGAGAAGGAAATAAATATCGTGAATTGGGGCAGTCATTCACTTCCAGCTCTCAGAGCTGTTTCGGTAGATGGGAATGATTGAATGCACGAACCTAACAAGGGATCGAAGCTACTGAGAACACCCACAGATAAGAAGAGAGATTGTCAAGGATGCCACGAAGGTCTGATCAACTCGAACGGAAAATCCAGAAGCAAGATCTTTTTTACTTGTTGTAAAGTCAGTGATGTTATGTTTTGAAGTAAAATAAAGTAATTTAAAAATTAACCGTAACCTGAAACAGGTTATTACAAAATATCGATGAGTCTACTATACGTTCTTAGCAAGGCGGGCCCCAGGATCAAAGCTATTAAGTGGTAAGTAGATAAAACCTTCTTTGAAGATATAGATTATATCTTCTAACTTGAAACACTAGTTTGGCCTGAATAGCACCTACTTAAATCTGCGAAGGAATCGAGGAGTGAAAATCCTTGTTCACCATTTGGAACATCTTTTTTGATCCTTTTTGGTTCAGGGGGAGATTTCTAAGAATAGTGGTGATTTTACCTTCAAGGCGTTCACTCTCCGGGGCACCTCACAACAGAACCCCTCCTCCATACCCTCTCCCAACTCTTCCTCCCACTTTGCTTTGATCCCTTCCAGTGGTGCCTTCTCCTCTTCCAAATTAGCCCGGTAAACCGCCGACACTACGCCCTATGTGTAGGTTAAGTTAAGGAGTTATTGGGACAGAGCAGAGGAGTGAATTTGGATGTAGTGCTCTTTCAAAGGGTTGGTGCAAACTCAATGGACTGAATGGCCTCCTTCTGCACTGTAGGAATTCTCTGATTCTATCATTTATTGGTCCAAAATGAACAACCTCACATTTGCTAACTATTCCATCTGCCACAATTTTGCCCATTCTAGTCTGTCAATATCTTCTTACAATTTTTTTGTTTTTTAAAAATAAATTTAGAGTACCAAATTATTATTTTTTTCCAATTAAGGGGCAATTTAGCCTGGCCAATCCACCTAACCTGCACATCATTGGGTTGTGGGGGTGAAACCCACGCAGACACTGGGTGAATGTGCAAACTCCACACGGACGGTGACCCAGGGCCGGGCTTCAAACCCGGGTCCTCAGCGCCTCAGTCCCACTGCTAACTGCGCCATATGCCACCCTATCTTGTAATTTTATGCTATCATCTAGCCTGTCGACAATGTCACCTAACTTTGTATCATCTGCAGATTTGGATATATGACTTTCTATGCCATCATCCAAGTCATTAATGAATAATTGCGGTCCCAACACATCCCTGTGGTACACCACTAGTCACATCCTGTCAATTAGAGTACTTCCCATTATCCCCACTCTGTCACCTGCCACTCAACCAATTTCTAACTATCCTGGCCGCGAGGTTTGCTAGTGTCACACGGGAGGGTTTAAACTAGTATGGCAGGGGGGTGGGCACGGGAGCAATAGGTCAGAAGGTGAGAGCATTGAGGGAGAACTAGGGAATAGGGACAGTGGGGCTCTGAGGTAGAGCAGACAGGGAGAAGTTGCTGAACACAGCGGGTCTGGTGGCCTGAAGTGCATATGTTTTAATGCAAGAAGTATTACGGGTAAGGCAGATGAATTTAGAGCTTGGATTAGTACTTGGAACTATGATGTTGTTGCCATTACAGAGACCTGGTTGAGGGAAGGGCAGGATTGGCAGCTAAGCGTTCCAGGATTTAGATGTTTCAGGCGGGATAGAGGGGGATGTAAAAGGGGTGGCGGAGTTGCGCTACTGGTTAGGGAGAATATCACAGCTGTACTGCAGGAGGACACCTCAGAGGGCAGTGAGGCTATATGGGTAGAGATCAGGAATAAGAAGGGTGCAGTCACAATGTTGGGGGTTTACTACAGGCCTCCCAACAGCCAGCGGGAGATAGAGGAGCAGATAGGTAGACAGATTTTGGAAAAGAGTAAAAACAGCAGGGTTGTGGTGATGGGAGACTTCAACTTCCCCAATATTGACTGGGACTCACTTAGTGCCAGGGGCTTAGATGGGGAGGAGTTTGTAAGGAGCATCCAGGAGGGCTTCTTAAAACAATATGTGGACAGTCCAACTAGGGAAGGGGCGGTACTGGACCTGGTATTGGGGAATGAGCCCGGCCAGGTGGTAGATGTTTCAGTAGGGGAGCATTTCGGTAACAGTGACCACAATTTAGTAAGTTTTAAAGTACTGGTGGACAAGGATAAGAGTGGTCTTAGGATGAATGTGCTAAATTGAGGGAAGGCTAATTATAACAATATTAGGCGGGAACTGAAGAACATAGATTGGGGGCGGATGTTTGAGGGCAAATCAACATCTGACATGTGGGAGGCTTTCAAGTGTCAGTTGAAAGGAATTCAGGACCGGCATGTTCCTGTGAGGAATAAGGATAAATACGGCAATTTTCGGGAACCTTGGATAACGAGAGATATTGTAGGCCTCGTCAAAAAGAAAAAGGAGGCATTTGTCAGGGCTCAAAGGCTGGGAACAGACGAAGCCTGCGTGGAATATAAGGAAAGTAGGAAGGAACTTAAGCAAAGAGTCAGGAGGGCTAGAAGGGGTCACGAAAAGTCATTGGCAAATAGGGTTAAGGAAAATCCCAAGGCTTTTTACACGTACATAAAAAGCAAGAGGGTAGCCACGGAAAGGGTTGGCCCACTGAAGGATAGGCAAGGGAATCTATGTGTGGAGCCAGAGGAAATGGGCGAGGTGCTAAATGAATACTTTGCATCAGTATTCACCAAAGAGAAGAAATTGGTAGATGTTGAGTCTGGAGAAGGGTGTGTAGATAGCCTGGGTCACATTGAGATCCAGAAAAAAAGGTTTTGGGTGTCTTAAAAAATATTAAGGTAGATAAGTCCCCAGGGCCTGATGGTATCTACCCCAGAATGCTGAAGGAGGCTGGAGAGGAAATTGCTGAGGCCTTGACAGAAATCTTTGGATCCTCACTGTCTTCAGGGGATGTCCCGGAGGACTGGAGAATAGCCAATGTTGTTCCTCTGTTTAAGAAGGGTCGCAAGGATAATCCAGGGAACTACAGGCCGGTGAGCCTTACTTCAGTGGTAGGGAAATTACTGGAAAGAATTCTTCGCGACAGGATCTACTCCCATTTGGAAGCAAATGGACGTATTAGTGAGAGGCAGCATGGTTTTGTGAAGGGGAGGTCGTGTCTCACTAACTTGATAAGAGTTTTTCGAGGAGGTCACTAAGATGATTGATGCAGGTAGGGCAGTGGATGTTGTCTATATGGACTTCAGTAAGGCCTTTGACAAGGTCTCTCATGGTAGACTAGTACAAAAGTGAAGTCACACGGGATCAGGGGTGAGCTGGCAAGGTGGATACAGAACTGGCTAGGTCATAGAAGGCAGAGAGTAGCAATGGAAGGATGCTTTTCTAATTGGAGGGCTGTGACCGGTGGTGTTCCACAGGGATCAGTGCTGGGACCTTTGCTCTTTGTAGTATATATAAATGATTTGGAGGAAAATGTAACTGGTCTGATTAGTAAGTTTGCAGACGACACAAAGACTGGTGGAATTGCGGATAGCGATGAAGACTGTTAGAGGATACAGCAGGATTTAGATTGTTTGGAGACTTGGGCGGCGAGATGGCAGATGGAGTTTAATCCGGACAAATGTGAGGTAATGCATTTTGGAATGTCTAATGCAGGTAGGGAATATACAGTGAATAGTAGAACCCTCAAGAGTATTGAAAGTCAAAGAGATCTAGGAGTACGGGTCCACAGGTCATTGAAAGGGGCAACACAGGTGGAGAAGGTAGTCAAGAAGGCATACGGCATGCTTGCCTTCATTGGCCGGGGCATTGAGTATAAGAATTGGCAAGTCATGTTGCAGCTGTATAGAACCTTAGTTAGGCCACACTTGGAGTATAGTGTTCAATTCTGGTCGCCACACTACCAGACGGATGTGGAGGCTTTAGAGAGGGTGCAGAAGAAATTTACCAGAATGTTGCCTGGTATGGACGGCATTGGCTATGAGGAGCGGTTGAAGAAACTCGGTTTGTTCTCACTGGAACGAAGGAGGTTGAGGGGAGACCTGATAGAGGTCACAAACATAGACAGGGGCATAGACAGAGTGGATAATCAGAGGCTTTTCCGCAGGGTAGAGGGGTCAATTACTAGGGGGCATAGGTTTAAGGTGAGAGGGGCAAGGTTTAGAGTAGATGTACGAGGCAAGTTTTTTACGCAGAGGGTAGTGGGTGCCTGGAACTCGCTACCGGAGGAGGTGGTGGAAGCAGGGACGATAGTGACATTTAAGGGGCATCTTGACAAATACATGAATAGGATGGGAATAGAGGGATATGGACCCAGGAAGTGTAGAAGATTGTAGTTTAGTCGGGCAGCATGGTCGGCACAGGCTTGGAGGGCCGAAGGGCCTGTTCCTGTGCTGTACATTTCTTTGTTTGTTCTTTGTTTGTTAGTGACATGTATGACCGACTGGTAGAAGGGGCCGACATCTTACTGGAAGCAACAAGAATGAAGTGGGAGGAGGACCTGGGGATCGAGATAGGATGGGGACTCTGGAGCGAAGCACTGCATAGGGTCAACTCCACCTCCACGTGCGCAAGGGTCAGCCTGATGCAGCTAAAAGTGGTACATGGAGCCCACTTAACAAGAACCCGTATGAGTAGCTTCTTCCCGGAGGTGGAGGACAGATGTGAGCGGTGCCAAGGAGGCCCAGCCAACCACGCCCACATGTTCTGGTTCTGCCCCAGACTTGTGGAGTACTGGACTGCCTTCTTCGAGGCAATGTCCAAAGTGGTGGGGGTGAGGGTGGAGCCATGCCCGAAAGTGACGGTCTTCAGTGTTTTAGACCAGCCAGATCTATTCCTGGGGAGGAGGGCGGACGCCCTTGCCTTTGCCTCCCTGATCGCCCGCCGTAGAATCCTGTTCGGCTGGCGGTCAGCAGCACCACCCAAAGCTGTCCGACTTCTCAGAATATCTCCAAATGGAGAAAATCAAATTCGCCATCCGAGGGTCAGACGACGGCTTCCACAGAACGTGGGAGCCATTCACCCAATTGTTCCGGGACTCGTTTGTGGCCAACAAACAAGCAGAAGAATAGCCAGGTAGCCAAGAAACAGGGGAGAGTAGCCAAAACATGAGAGGGAGAGATAGACCGGGAGGAGGACGGGGGGGGTGGGGGGGGAGAGGAGAGACCGCTAAATCTAAGAGGAAGGAAAGGCGAGCCACAGGGGGAGGTGGGGGGGGGGGGGCAGGAGGGGGGGGGGTTAGAGGGAAGAGACAGGGAACAATAGAGGAGAGCCAGGGAGGGGGGAGGCAGGGAAACGTTAACAAACTTAACGTCCAAAGGAACAGAGAAAACGGGAAGACGGGAGGGCCGCAGAAGAGGAACGAGACGACAGCGGCAGCGCCCTCCGTCTGGGAGAAGCAAGGGACCACAACACCACAAACAGATACCTACTTGTGTGTAAATAATTTTGCCAAGTGTACAGAGCTGCTGCTGTTGAGCACCGAGGGCGTAATACCGTCCGATGGCTTCTCAGGGAAAATTAAAACGTCAGCAGCAGCAGCGACCCGTAGGGGAGTGGGGGTGAGTGCTCCGTTGGGAGGGTGTGGGAAGACTGAGGCGCATGTGGTCACGTCTAGTCAATTGCTATTGTATATTCTCTTTTTGCACTATGTTAATGTTCACTCTATTTTGCTGTGTTAGGATTATTACTATTTATTATGAAAAACTTTGCAAAACTTTATTTAAATTTTTTTTTTTTAAAGTAAAGAATTGGAGATATGTTTCCAAGTCTGGATCGTGAGTGGCTTGGAGGGAAACTTTCAGATGGTGGCGATCCCTTGGATCTGTTGTCCTTCTAGACGGTAGAGTTTGTGGCTTCAGAAGGTGCTGTCCAAAGAGCCGTGGTTAGTTCCTACAGTCCATCTTTTGGATGGTACAATCTGCTGCTATTGTGCATCATTGGTGGAGAGATTGAATGTTTGTGGATAGCGTGCTCATAAAGGTGGCTGCTTTATCTTGGATGGTGTTGAGCTTCTTGAATGGTGTTGGAGCTACACTCATCCAGGTTGGTGGAGAATATTCCATCAGACTCCTGACTTGTGCCTTGTAGATGGTGGATGGGCTTTGGAGAGTCAGGAGGTGAGTTATTAGCCACAGGATTCCCAGCCTCTGAACTACTCTTTTAGCCACAGTATTCATATGGTTAGTCCAGCTGAGTTTCTGACCAATGGTAAATGCCAGGTTGTGGATAGTGGGGGATTCAGTAATCCTGTCATTGAAAGTCAAGAAGCACGATTAGATTCTATTTGGAGATGGTCATTGTGTGGCAAGAATGTTAGTCGTCACTTCCCAGTCCTGGCAAGATATTGTCCAAGTCTTACTGCATTTGAAGATGGACTGCTTCAGTATCTGAGGAGTGATGAATGTTGCTGAACATCAGTAATCCTGACCTTATAATGGAGGTTGTTGAGGAAGCTGTTAAAGACGGTTGGGCCTCGGACAATAACCTGAAGATTTCCTGCAGTGATGTCCTGGAGCTGAGATGACTGACCTCCAACAATGACAACCATCTTCCTCTGTGCTCGATATGATTCCATCTGTATCTTCATTGCACATTCTTTACATAAACAGTAACTAAAGTTTGACATTTTACCGCAAGTAAAATTCAACCTTGTTGTATAACTACTCATTGATTATTGATTCATTAATTGCATTAGAATTAAGGATCACTACTTATTCAATCTTCTGTTACTGACAGGTAAGTAGTGAATACAGTAATCTTTAATGAATACAGGCATCAGCCCACACTTTTCAGGCTTAAATTCCATTTGGCACAGATCTGCCCATCTGACCAGCCCAGATCTACATCATCCTGTATCAGAAAAACTGAGAGCATTTAGCCCTCAGGAAACGCGGGGGCTGCTTTTCTTTAAAAAAAGAGAAGACTGAAGTGTGACTTGATGCAAGTCTTTATTATGCAGGTGTTCAATAATCCAATAGGAATTGTATGAGAAACCTCTTTGTCCAGCGAGTGGTGAGAATGTGGAACTCACCACCACAGCGGGTGGTTGAGGTGAACATCATGAATACATTGAGGGGGAAGCTGGATCCACACATGATGGAGAAAGGAATAGAAGGTGATGCTGATGGGGGGATATGAAGAGGGGTGGGTGGAGGCTCATGTGGAGCATAAATACTTTTTAAAAAATAAAAAATTTAGAGTAACCAATTCATTTTTTCCAATTATGGGGCAATTTAGCGTGTTCAATCCACCTATCTTGCACATCTTTGGGTTGTGGGGGCGAAACCCACGCAAACACGGGGAGAATGTGCAAACTCCACACGGACAGTGAACCAGAGCCGGGATCGAACCTGGGACCTCGGTGCCGTGGGACTGCAGTGCTACCACTGCGCCACCGTGCTGCCCATGGAGCATAAATACTGACACAGACCAATTGATCTGACCGGCCTGGCCCTGGTTTGTAGACTCAATGCAACAGACAAATGTATTTATTTTCTAGCTACCTGCAATGGTTGTTAAAAAAAACTAAAATTTAATATTACTATCCAGGGTAAAATAAATGTCCTTCATTAACTTTTGTGGATACTTTCCATAGAAACGTGCTCTATCAGGCTCAATGAACATCAACCCACTTGAAGCAGAGAAGTGAGACCGGCCAATCCAGCTGAAAGAAACCCTCCGATCCTCCCACTCAACTGTCAGAATGATCATGGTTCAGTCCTGGATTTGATTAACAGCAGCAAAAATAGCAGGACCCAACCCGTGTAATTACTTGTGAACTCGCTGATGTGTCTTCAGGTGAGATGACTGAATGAATCCCTTCCCACACACAGAGCAGGTGAATGGTCTCTGCCCAGTGTGGACTCGCTGGTGTGTTCGCAAGTTGAATGAATTACTGAATCCCTTCCCACACTGAGAGCAGGTGAACAGCCTCTCCCCAGTATGAACTCGCTGGTGAGTCAACAGGGTGGATGAATCATTAAATCGCTTCCCACACTTGAGAGCAGTTGTAGGGCCTCTCCCCGGTGTGAATTTGTTGGTGTTTCCGAAGACTGGATGACGTTCTAAATGTCTTTACGCAGTGAGAGCAGCTAAATGGTCTCTCCTCAGTGTGAATGCGCTGGTGAACCCACAGATCAGCAGCTATTTTGAAGCAATTCTCGCAGGTCGAGCATTTGAAAGGTCTCTCATTGGTGTGAGTGACATGGTGTGTCAGCAGACTCGCTGACGGAGTGAATCGTTTCCCACACAGCGTGCAAGTGAATGGCCTCTCCCCAGTGTGAACTCGCTGATGTGTCCGTACAGAGGAAGAATGAGTGAATCTCTTCTCATAGATGTGCAAGTGGGAAACAGCCTCTCCCCAGTGTGAACTCGATGGTGTATCAGCAAGTTGAATGAATTGCTAAATCCATTCCCACACTCTGAGCAAGTGAACAGACTCGCCCCATTGTGAACTTGCTGGTGAGCCACCAGGTTGGATGATCGAGTGAATCCCTTCCCACATTCACAGCAGGTGAATGGCCTCTCCCCAGTGTGAACTCGGTGGTGTTTCCGCAGGGTGGATGAATCGCTGAATCCCTTCCCACACACAGAGCAGGAGAATGGCTTCTCCCCAGTGTGAACACGCTTGTGTGTCAGGAGATTGGATGAATGAGCGAATCCCTTACCACACTTGGAGCAGGTAAATGGCCTCTCTCCAGTGTGACTGTGTTGATGAATCTCTAGCTCTGATCGAGATTTGAAACCCTTCCCACAGCCAGAACAGGTGAACGGTCTCTCACTGGTATGAACTCGTTTGTGTTTCAATAAGTTGGATGAATTAGTGAAGCAATGCTTATGCAAGCTGTGTTACTGGTTAAAGCTCGTTCCACTGTCAGTTCACTGGAACACTCTCACTCAGGCCTGTGTGTGTCTCGTGCTTTTCCAGTCACACTGATGTTTAAAATCTTTTTGAGATTTCTGTCTGCAAATTCTCCCCTTCTATAATCCTGTAAACGGAGAACACAAAAGTCATTGCTATCAGTACAAGATAGAAATACAAAATCAAAAATCTAGGGCAGCACGATAGCATAGTGGTTAGCACAAATGCTTTACAGCTCCAGGGTCCCAGGTTCGATTCCCGGCTGGGTCACTGTCTGTGTGGAGTCTGCACATTCTCCCCGTGTGTGCGTGAGTTTCCTCCGGGTGCTCCGGCTTCCTCCCACAGTCCAAAGATGTGCAGGTTAGGTGGATTGGCCATGCTAAATTGCCCTTAGTGTCCAAAATTGCCCTTAGTGTTAGTTGAATGGGGTCACTGGGTTATGGGGATAGGGTGATGTGGGCTTGGGTAGGGTGCTCTTTCCAAGAGCCGGTGCAGACACGATGGGCCGAATGGCCTCCTTCTGCACTGTAAATTCTGTGAAAAATTCTAGTTTCTGTGAATCCTTCTTTCATCTATCATTCCTCAAAGATCAACCCAGACACATTCTCTCCATTCTCACTGTGCTGTACCTAATATTCACCCAAACAATTCTCGTGAACGACTGATTCATACTGCTCAACAGTTTCTACTCCACGCAGTCTCCTGGAATATATATATTATGTGTACATGTAACTGTTTGAAACTGTGTAATATGCTGCGGTGGCAGAGGATATGCGAAAGAACATTATTTATACAGTGAGTGGTTTTACTCTGCATCTCTACCTATGTTTCCACATGAAATTTGATGGATACTTGAAGGAAATAAACTTGCACGAGTACAGTAATATAGGGGGAATGCAAGTGACTGGGTGGCTCAGCAAAGAGTTAAGAAAGACTGGAGTTGCTGTTTGATCTCCTCTGTATTGTGAGGACTAAAGATATACAGAACTATATTTTAAAAGTGGAAATAAATGATTTTATGACAGAACCATAAATATATACCACATAACAACACCAGGTATATCTCTGTCCCATATTAATTCATTGTCCCCTTAAATGTCAGCCATCTCAAGGGGAAACCACCCTTTTAATTGTGAACATTGGGAAAGTGACCACATTTTTGGCCAGACAAATAAATGTGCCAATGTGAGAGTGGAGTTAATGTGTTGAAAATGAAAAAACGAAAATCGCTTATTGTCACAAGTAGGCTTCAAATAAAGTTACTGTGAAAAACCCCTAGTCGCCACATTCCGGTGCCTGTTCGGGGAGGCTGGTACAGGAATTGAACCGTGCTGCTGGCCTGCCTTGGTCTGCTTTCAAAGCCAACGATATAGCCCTGTGCTAAACAAGCCCCTTAAGAGGGGAAGAGACCTGGGCCAACCTTTCTGGAGTCTGCACCCTCCCTGGATTCACTTCCTTTCCCTCCAGTTCCTGCAAGTCAACAATTGAAGCCTAGAATTGGAAAATAAATAAAAGTGGGAGAAGAGAAAGTGTTTTACTCACAAATGTTACACACGGGAGGAGGTTTTATTCTGTGTGAATCCCAATCTTCATTCAGAGATGGAGCAGCAGCAGCTTTGCTGGGCTGCAATGAGCAGCTTCACAAGCCCCATATTCGCACAAGCGAGGAAGCTGCTTGCAGCCATTGGCACAAAGCCAGCGTTCTGATTGGCTGGGTGTTCAGCGTGCTTCCGTTCACCCAGCTCCTCCCATTGGTCAATCCCTTGCATGACGACAATGGGGAAGCAAATCCCGAGTTTACGTGGGGGTGGGAGACACTTTGACCTCCAGACGGGCGTTGAGCTGTTGTCCAGTCCGCAGTATTCTGTTTCTGGACCCAATGGATCACGGTGTGCTGAGAAAACGTCACAAAGGACTCTGTCGGAATCGTCCAATAGGAATCACACTGCTCCGCGGTGACGTCCACAGGCGCGCGGCCACGGAAGCCCGGCCCCCACATTTGTTTCCCCCAACACCACCTAGAGAGAATGTTTCAAGGCTTCCGGCCAGAGCGAGCAGCCGCTCACTGACATTCCCCTCCCCTCCCCCCCCCCCCCCCCCCCCGTCTCCCCACAGCGGCTGGCTGGTCCAAAACGGCATCGGGAGCACTGCGCTTGCTCCGGACAGCAGCGCGTTTTGCGCTTGGCCTGCAGCTGAGGGAGTGGGGGAGTTCACTTTGCAAAATGTCTTCCCATCATTTTCTTCGCAGTCCTGCAGCTTGATTTGAAACAGCACAGCATTGTTTTTTTTAGCTTCACACACAGGCTAAAGCGTCCTCCTCTGTTCAACATCTGTGAGTAAAATACTTTCATTCTCCCTCTGGGAAATACAGAGTTGTGGGACTCTGGAACTGGAATTAGAGACACATCTGCTGAGGGGGAAATGCTGTGATTTTGTGGAACCTGTTTTTATTGTCTGAGATATTTAAAGTCAAATTTGTCCTGTCCATTCATTAGACCAATAGATATAGGAGCAGAATTAGGCCATTTGGTCCATCATGTTGTTCCGTCATTCAATCATGGCTAATAAATTTCTCATTCCCATTCTCCTGGCCTCTCCCCATAAGCCCTGATCCCCTTGTATTCAAATATTGTTTGTCTGTTAATACATGATTTATTTATGTTGATTTACGTAGGCAGCACATTAACACAGTGGTTAGCACTGCTGCTTCACAGCGTCAGGGATCTGGATTTGATTCCCGGCTTGGGTCACTGTCTGTGCAGTGTCTGCACTTTCTCCCCGTGTCTGCATAGGTTTCCTCCGGGTGCTCCGGTTTCCTCCCACAAGTCCCAAAAACGTGCTTGTTAGGTGAATTGGACATCCTGAATTCTCCCTCTACCCGAACAGACGATGGAGTGTGGTGACTGGGGAGATTTTCACAGTAACTTCATTGCAGTGTTAGTGTAAGCCTACTTGTGACATTGATAAAATTTATTATTTTTTTAATTTTTTTTTTAAAGTGAAACCTTATCCTGCAATTTAATCCATGGAAGTCCAACAGTGGAGATGGAGGCCATTCGACCTATCGTGTCTGCACTGACCTTCTGAAAGAGTACCCTACTTAGGTCTTATCCCCGTAACCTCAGTTAGCCTGCATTAGCACAGTGGGCTAAGTAGCTGGCTTGTAATGCAGAACAATGCCAGCAGCGCAGGTTCAATTCCTGTACTGGCCCCCCAGAACAGGTGCCTGAATGTGGCGACTAGGGGCTTCATTGAAGCCTTCTTGTGACAATAAGCAATTATTATTATTATATCCTTGGACACCAAGGGGTAATTGTAACATGGCCAATCCACCTAACATGCACATCTTTACACACCCAAGAGGCAATTTTAGCATGGCCAATCCACCTAACCTGCAAATCTTTGGACACTTAAGGGATATTTTTCACACAGCCAACCTCCCTAACCTGCGAATCTTTGGACACTTAAAAGAGTATTTTTTGCATGGCCAATCCACCTAACCTGCCAATCTTTGGACAGTTGGGGTTCTCTGGAAATGTGTTTATTTTCAGGTTATTGGTCCCGACGGAGATTGTAGCAACATTAATATGTGTAGTTCTTGTATGGTACATATTAAATATATTATTTATGGCTGTGCAGTAAAGTTAATTTATAATTATTTTTATTCTGTAAGATAGTACCAAAGCTACTTTACATATTTCCAGTCAGTTATTACAGTAGAGAAGGAGTCCATTCAGCACCTCGAGTCCATGCTGACTCTGTGCAGAGAATCTAATCAGTCCCATTCCCCCTCTATATCCCCATTCATCTGTAGGTTTATTTCCTTGAATATCCATTTTGGAATTTTTGATCATCTCCTCTTCCGCCACCCTTGGAGACAATGAGTTCCATATAATGATCACACAATGCCAAAATAAATGTCATCTTCAAATCACCTCTGTGTATCTAATGAAGTAATATCTCACACATTATTGAGCCGACTAAAATGCACTTATAAATTTAGACCAACTACTTGCATGAAGATTTTTCGATCCCTGTGTGCTGAAAAGGAAGTAGTGAGCATGAATCTAGATAAATGGCACCTTGAGAATTGGAAGTGTGTATATTAGGTAAAGCAGAGTGAGAATGAACAGAGAGTGTGTGAGACGGTGATTTACAATTTTTGGGGGAAAAGAAAGGAAAGAATTTTCCATAGAAACTAAAATGATCTGTTCTGAATTTCTATCCTGGATTTACAGTGATGACTTTTGGAAAAACTATTTTTACAGGATGTCAGAAGGGAAGGATTTTCAGACACAAATCTAAAAACAAATGTCATGCCGCGATCTGACACAGCCAATCGATTCATTGAGAGCTGAATATCATCAGACTTTGAATCTAGAGTGCAAAATGTTTCTGTCAAAAGATTTTAATTATCAGTGACTGGAAAAGCACCGAGACACACACACGCTCGAACGAGAGTGTTCCAGTGAACTGACTGTGGAAAGAACTTTAACCAGTTACACAGCCTGAAGAAACATCACACCATTCACAGCGAGGAGAAACCATACACATGTTCCATGTGTGGACAATGCTGCAACTGATTGTCAAACCTGGAGAGACACAAGGACACCCACTGATGGAGAAACTGTGGAAATGTAAGGACTGTGGGAAGGGATTTCTGTTCCCGTCTGCTCTTGAAACACACCGACGCATTCACACTGGAGAGAGACCGTTTACCTGCTCTGTCTGTGGAAAGGGATTCAGTGATTCATCCACCCTGCGAAAACATCACCATGTGCACACCAAGAAGAGGCCGTTCACCTGCTTGGAGTGTGGGAAGGGATTCAGGGATTCATCACACCTGCTGACACACCAGCGGGTTCACACTGGGGAGAGGCCATTCACCTGCTCTGACTGTGGGAAGGCATTCAGGAATTCAGCACACCTGCAGACACACCAGCGAGTTCACACCGGGGAGAGGCCATTCACCTGCTCTGCATGTGGGAAGGGATTCAGTCAGTCTTGCAACCTGGTTGTTCACCAACGCGTTCACACCGGGGAGAGGCCATTCACCTGCCCCGAATGTGGGAAGGGATTCAGCGATCCATCTGCCCTACAGAGACACCAACTTGTTCACACTGGGGAGAAACCATTCACCTGCTCAGTGTGTGGGAAGGGATTCACTCAATTATCCAACCTGCTGAGACACCGGCGAGTTCACAAGTGATTCCATTGGCTGGATTCTGCTGTTAATCACATTCAGGACTGAACCGTGTTCTTTCTGACAGTTGGTGAAGAGGGAGGATCAGAGAGTTTATTTCTGCTGGACTTGCTGGTTTCATTACTTTGCTTCCAGGGGGCTGATACTCTTTGAGCCTGGGAATGCACATTTCCACTCATTCAGTCCATCACGTTCCTGCTGGTTCCGCGAGAACAATTCAGTGAGTCCCATTTCCCTGTTCCATCCAGGTAAGTGTATTTTCCACAAGTGTCCTTTCTAAATTATTCCATCATCTCTGTTTCTCCCACACTCATGGGGCGTGTATTCCAGGTCATTACCACTCACTTGAGAGGCAGACAAAATCAAGAGGTTAGGAGATGGCCACTCTGCCCATCTTGATCATGCTGCCTGTTTGAAAGAGCTACCCAGTTAATCCCTTTTCCCTGCAATTTTCATTTCCTTTCTTTTGGAAAACAGTCTCGCAATGCGACTTCCGGGTGCGGCTATGCAGAGCTAGGTCGCACATTCGGCAGCTCCTGCTTGGAACGGACTTTTGGGCTCTTTTACAGGGCCCCCACGGCATTTGTTTGACATTTCCCGGTGTGGGAAGAAGGCGGCAATATTCCCCCGACAGTGTCCCCCAGGAAGGGTATGTCTCTTGGTTGCCAGACACACGCAGAAACAGTGAAAGATTTGGCTGCAACTACAGGATAAACAGGGCCTCTTCCAGCATGCAGGCGGGGGAAGGGCAAGCTTAAAGCTGCAAGCTGACCTGAGGGCCTGTATCAAAGGTGAATTCTAGCAGCAGAGGGAACAACTGTGAAAAGACCTCATCAAGGCCACTGAAGGGACTTCCGGTTGCGGTGATGCCTAGCTAGCCGCACGCTTCGGCGGCTCCAGCTCCGACGGACCTTCGGGCTCTTTTAAGAGCCCCAACGGGGAATTTTTCGACGACGCAACCCGGTGTGGGGCGTGTGAGAAGGGAGTCCCCCCCAAATGAAGGAGGAAAAAACCGGCGGCGGCGGCTGCAGCGCGAGGAATCGTCGACCAAAGGGTCAGAAAGAGAGAAGTACAAGATGGCGGCGGAGAAAGCGCAGGCGACATGGGGGCCTGAGCATGAAATTGTGAGACGGTGCGTGGAGCTGCTGAAGAGGGAGGTGCTGACCCCGTTGCTACAGGCAATTGAGGGGCTCAAGGAGACATTAAAGACCCAGGAGACAGAGCTCCGTGTGGTGGAGCAGAAGGTGACAGATATTGAGGACGAGATCCTGGGCCTGGCGGTTAAGACACAGACGCACGAGGCACTTCATAAAAAGTGTACTGAAAGGATCGAAGCCCTAGAAAATGGAGCGCGAAGGAAGAACCTTCGGATACTGGGTCTCCCTGAGGGTGTGGAAGGAGTGGACTGTGGAGCGTACGCAAGTACGATGCTGAGCTCACTGATGGGTGCTGAGGCCCCTAAGGGCCCCTTGGAGGTGGAGTGGGCAAATCGGATTCCGGCGAGAAGACCAAAAGCGGGGGAACCACCCAGGGCGATAATCGTGCGATTTTACCGCCTTAAGGATAGAGAAGAGGTCCTGAGATGGGCTAAAAAGGTGCGGAGTAGCAGATGGGAGAATGCAGTGGTACGGGTATACCAGGATTGGAGTGCGGAGGTGGCGAGAAGGAGGGCGAGCTTCAACCGAGCCAAAGAGGTGTTGCATAAAAGGAAGGTGAAGTTCGGGATGCTGCAGCCGGCAAGACTATGGGTCACGTATCAGGAGAGACACCATTATTTCGAGACGGCGGAGGAAGCATGGACCTTCATCAAAGAAGAGAAATTGGATCGGAACTGAGGGACTGATGCTGCAGGAAATGTTATTGTTAATGTTACGGTGGAAGTTAATTGAGAAGTAAACAGGGAAGGGGGGAGACATTGGGGAAATGTGGGCGCCGGTGAGGGGGGAAAGACGGGACATAGTTGGAGAATGGGGAAGGGGAGGGGGAGGGGAAAGGGAGCTGCGCCATAAGAGGCGGGTCAGGTAAAGGGATGTTCCCGCACCAGAAAGAATAAGGCGGGAAGACAGGCGCAAGGCGGATGGGAGTTCCCCACATGGGGGGGGTCGAGGAGTGAGCAGGAGTAGCCGGGGTCAGTTGAAGTTAGCTGACTTACGGAAGTAATATGGGGGGAGCAATCAAGCTAGAAAGAGATCTAGCGGGGAGGGGAGGAGGGAGGGAGAAGGGGGGGGGGGACAACTGGGTTGCTGCAGCGGAAATCCAAAAGGAAATGGCTAAAGAGTGGGTGGGCGGGGATGGTGTGCGACGCTGGGGGAGCGAGCGGGAGCGCGGAGGCGGGATATGGGACTGGCCTAGAGAAGGTAATGGCTAGTCGACACGGGAGGGGGGCAGGTAGCCCCCTAGTGAGGCTGATCACGTGGAACGTGAGAGGCCTGAACGGACCGATAAAAAGGGCCCGAGTGCTCGCGCATTTGAAAGGACTAAGGGCAGACGTGGTTATGCTCCAAGAGACGCACCTAAAGGTGGCGGACCAAGTTAGGCTAAGGAAAGGATGGGTGGGACAGGTGTTCCACTCAGGACTGGACGCAAAGAATAGAGGGGTGGCCATTTTGGTGGGGAAACAGGTCGCATTTGAAGCAAAGAACAGCGTAGCAGATAGCGGAGGTAGATATGTAATGGTGAGTGGCAGGCTGGAGGGAATGGAGGTCGTGTTGGTTAACGTGTATGCCCCAAACTGGGACGATGCGGGATTTATGAGACGGATGCTGGGGCGTATACCGGACCTGGAGGTAGGAAACTTGATTTTAGGAGGGGACTTTAATACGGTGCTGGACCCGGGGCTAGATAGATCCAGCTCAAGGACCGGAAGAAGGCCGGCAGCGGCCAAGGTACTTAAGGGGTTTATGGACCAAATGGGGGGAGTGGATCCATGGCGATTTCTTAGACCTAGGGCTAGGGAGTATTCCTTCTTCTCCCATGTCCATAAAGTGTACTCCCGGATAGATTTTTTTGTTTTGGGAAGGTCGTTGATCTCTAGGGTGGAAGAAGCTGAGTACTCAGCCATAGCGGTTTCGGATCATGCCCCACATTGGGTGGACCTGGAATTAGGAGAGGAAAGGGAGCAGAGAACACTCTGGCGATTAGATGTGGGACTGATGGCGGATGAGGGAGTGTGTGCAAGAGTGCGGGGGTGTATTGAGAGATACCTGGAGGTCAATGACGACGGCGAGGTCCCGGTGGGAGTGGTATGGGAAGCACTAAAAGCGGTGGTCAGAGGAGAGCTGATCTCCATTGGGGCCCACAAAAGGAAAACAGAGGCCAAGGAAAGGGAAAGATTACTGGGGGAGATTTTAAGGGTGGATAGGGAATTTGCAGAGACCCCGGAGGAGGAATTGTACAGGGAGAGGAGACGACTCCAGACGGAATTTGACCTTCTGACCACCAGAAAGGCGGAGGTACTGTGGAGGAAGGCACAGGGGAGGAGGTATGAATATGGGGAAAAGGCGAGTCGCCTGTTGGCTCATCAATTGCGAAAGAGGGCAGCAGCGAGGGAAATAGGAGGAATTAGAGACGAAAGGGGAGACACGGTGCGAAGGGCAGGAAAGATAAATGAGGTGTTCAAGACCTTCTATGAGGAACTGTATAGGTCTCAACCCCCAGAGGGAGAGGAGGGGATGCGGCAGTTCCTGGACCAATTGAGGTTCCCGAAAGTGGAGGAGCGGGGGGTGGTAGGCCTGGGGGCACCGATTGGGGTGGACGAGGTTATTAAGGGACTGGGAAGCATGCAAGCAGGGAAGGCCCCAGGACCAGACGGGTTCCCGGTGGAGTATTACAGAAAATATGTGGACTTGTTGGCCCCGTTGATGGTGAGGACGTTCAATGAGGCCAGGAAAGGGGGGACTCTACCCCCGACGATGTCGGAGGCGACGATATCGTTAATTTTGAAGAGGGATAAAGATCCGTTACAGTGCGGGTCCTATAGACCCATTTCATTGTTGAACGTGGACGCCAAATTGTTGGCAAAGGTACTGGCATCGAGGATAGAGGACTGTGTCCCGGGGGTGGTGCACGAAGACCAGACAGGGTTCGTAAAAGGGAGACAACTGAATGTTAACGTGCGACGACTATTAGGGGTGATAATGATGCCCCCAGTGGAGGGGGAGGCAGAGATAGTGGCGGCAATGGACGCAGAGAAGGCATTTGATAGGGTGGAGTGGGAGTATTTATGGGAAGTGTTAAGGAGGTTTGGGTTTGGGAACGGGTTTATTAGCTGGGTTAGACTTCTTTATGGGGCTCCAACGGCAAGCGTAGTTACAGGTCGACATAGATCGGAGTATTTCCGACTATATAGGGGAACAAGACAGGGATGCCCGCTGTCTCCATTGTTGTTCGCGTTGGCAATTGAACCTCTGGCCATGGCGTTGAGAGACTCCAGGAAATGGAGAGGGGTGATTAGAGGGGGAGAAGAACACCGAGTCTCGTTATATGCGGATGACCTATTGTTATACGTGTCGGACCCAGCGGGGGGAATGATAGAGGTTATGCGAATTTTGAGGGGGTTCGGGGATTTTTCGGGGTATAGGCTAAACATGGGGAAGAGTGAATTATTTGTGATACATCCAGGGGACCAGAGTAGAGAGATAGAAGGCTTGCCTCTAAGGAAAGTGGAAAGAAACTTCCGATACCTGGGGATTCAGATCGCTAGGAGCTGGGGAACCTTGCACAGACTTAATCTGACACGGTTGGTAGAACAAATGGAGGAGGACTTCAAGAGGTGGGACATGCAGCCTCTATCGCTGGCGGGCAGGGTGCAAGCAATTAAGATGATGGTCCTCCCGAGGTTCTTATTTGTATTTCAATGTCTCCCTATCCTAATCACTAAGACCTTTTTTAATAAAATAGACAGGAGCATCACGAGCTTCGTGTGGGCAGGGAAAGTTCCGAGAGTAAGGAGGGGGTTCCTTCAGCGTAGTAGGGACAGAGGAGGATTGGCACTACCGAACTTGGGCGATTACTATTGGGCCGCCAATGTGGCAATGATACGTAAATGGATGATGGAGGGTGAGGGAGCGGCGTGGGAAAGACTGGAGAGAAAGTCCTGTAAAGGGACGAGTTTAGAGGCGCTGGTGACGGCGCCGCTACCGATCTCACCTAAAAAGTTTACCACGAACCCGGTGGTGGCGGCAACATTAAATATCTGGGGACAGTGGAGGCGACAGAGAGGGGTGCGGGGAGCCCTGGTGGGGTCCCCAATCAGGAACAACCATAGGTTCGCCCCAGGAAGAATGGATGGAGGATTTCAGAGCTGGTTCCAGTTGGGAATTAGGAGGGTGGGAGATTTATTTATAGATGGGACTTTTGCGAGCTTGGGAGCATTGGAGGAAAAGTATAAGTTGCCCCGGGGAAATTTCTTGAGATATATGCAGGTGAGGGCATTTACTAGACAACAGGTGAGGGAATTTCCATTGCTCCCGACACAGGGGATACAGGACAGGGTGCTTTCAGGGGTGTGGGTCGGAGAGGGCAAGGTGTCAGAGATTTACCGAGAGATGAGGGAAGAGGGGGAGGACTCGGTGGGCGAACTAAAGGGAAAGTGGGAAGAAGAACTAGGGGAGGAGATAGAGGAGGGTATGTGGGCTGATGCCCTAAGCAGGGTAAATTCCTCTTCCTCATGCGCCAGGCTTAGCCTGATTCAATTTAAGGTGCTACATAGAGCACACATAACGGGAGCAAGATTGAGCAGGTTCTTTGGAGTGGAGGACAAATGTGGGAGGTGTGGCGGGAGCCCGGCAAACCACGCACATATGTTTTGGGCATGCCCGGCACTGGAAGGGTATTGGAAGGGAGTGACGGGAGTGATTTCGCGGGTGGTGAAGGCCCGGGTCAAACCAGGCTGGGGGTTAGCTCTATTTGGAGTTGCGGAAGAGCCGGGAGTGCAGGAGGCGAAAGAGGCCGACGTTGTGGCCTTTGCGTCCCTAGTAGCCCGGCGCAGGATCCTACTCATGTGGAAGGAGGCGAAACCCCCCGGACTGGAGGCCTGGGTAAATGATATGGCGGGGTTCATTAAACTGGAGCAGATAAAGTTTGCCCTGAGAGGATCGGCTCAAGGGTTCACCAGGCGGTGGCAGCCATTTCTCGACTACCTAGGGGAACGTTAGAGGGAAGACAGATGACCAGCAGCAGCAACCCAGGGGGAGGGGGGGTTTAGTTTAGGTCAAAGATAAAGGTGTTTTGTTACTTGTGTATTGTTTAAAATTTCTGTATTGTTATTGTTGCGTTTGCTTTGTAAGAGGGGAAAAATTGTTGTTTGGGGAAAAATTTTCAATAAAACATTTATAAAAAAAAAAAAACAGTCTCGCAATGCAGGCAGCGGATTCCAAATCACACAACTTCACTGTGTTTTCAAACAAATAATGTCAAAGACATGGTCATTTTATAAAATTAAAACATGAATCTTTATTAATGACTAAATGTACCATATACAAATTTGTGGCCAATTGAAAAAAATGCATTTCTATTACACCTCTCATGACCGCAGGACTTCCCAAAGCATTTTGCAGCCCATGGAGTACTTTTGAAGTGGAGTCACTGTTGCAATGTGGGAAAATGGAGGGAGGCCTGGGGAGTCATTTTTAGTTTTAAAAATCAATCTTGTTCACACTGTATTCATTGTTATAAGTAACAAGGTCAAGTAAGCCATTTTATCTCCAATTTCTTTCAGCTGTTTCACATTTAGTAACTCTTCTTTATTAACTATAGATTGAACTACATAAAGCCACTGATGATGAAGGTGATAATTAATTAAGTTTTCACAGTAACTTCATTGCAGTGTTAAACTGAAATTGAACTGGACCAGCCACATTAATACTGTGGCTACCAGGGCAGGTCAAAGGCTAGGAATCCTACGGCGAGTAACTCACCTCCTGACCCCTCAAAGGCTGTCTACCATCTACAAGGCACAAGTAAGTGTAATGGAATACTCTCCACTTGCCTGGATGAGTGCAGCTCCAACAGCACTCAATAAGCTTGACACCATCCAGGACAAAGCAATCCGCTTGATTGCTCCAGCTTCCTCAAACATTCAAACCCTGCACCACAGACAACAAGGAGCAAACTTGTGTACCTCGACAAGATCACTGCAGTAACTCACCAAGGTTCCTTCGGCAGCACCTTCCAAACCCACAACCCCTACCATCTAGAAGGACAAGAGCAGCAGATACCTGGGAACCCCACCACCTGGAGGTTCCCTCCAAGTCACTCACCACCCTAAATTGGAAATATATTACCGTTCTTTCATTGTCACTGAGCAAAATCCTGAAACTCCCTCCCTCACAGCACAGTGGGTGTACCTACAACTGAAGGACTGCAGCGGTTCAAGAAGGAAACTCCCCACCACGTTCTGAAGGGCAACTAGGGATGGGCAATAAATGCTGACCTAACCAGCGATGCCCACATCCCATAAAAATGAATTTTAAAAATGTAAGCCTATTTGTGACAATAAGAAAGATCATTGGATAATTGTTAGTAATGAACCTTGATTCGGCGATGCTGAGTGCTGCAAAACCCATTGTGCTTCATTAGATGTGATCCGCAATTGGATAATATTTGTTAAGCAATCCTGAATGTTGTAAGAATTACGCTGGCACCCAATTTAAGATTGTCATTCGGGCTTTCAGAGTGGTGCACTTCTGTGTTCCAGAAGCTACATCTGTGACTACACAGAGCCCTGATTGATGCAGACAGAAGAAGCTGGAAACTCATATGCTTGCTTGAACTGAACAAAATAGTGACAGGTGTGTTCCATTGGCTGGATTGCGGGTTTGGGATGTGGAGCAAGGCCAGCAGCGCGGGTTCAATCCCGATACCGGCTGAGGTTATTCAGGAAGGCCCCTCCTTCTCAACCTTGCCCTTCATCTGGGATGTGGTGATCCTCAGGTTAAATCACCATCAGTCATCTCTCCCCCTCAAAGGGGAAGCAGCCTATGGTCATCTGGGTCAATGGCAACTTTACATTTTACATGGTTCATTCCACAGGAAATGCCTGATTCAATCAGAGTCAACCTGCCTGGTTTGAATTTAAACAAAGCTTGTCTCTTCAGTTAACTGGTGCACTCTCCATGGCAATGCCTCTCCACGGCAATGCCTCCCCATGGCAACGCCTCCCCATGGCAACACCTCTCCCAATCAGAGTCCACTTACCAACAAATCAACACTCTCTTCTCGTGAAGTTTAAATTGTTGTTCCCTTTAAATTTTCTATTCTTGCGAATGTCCTGATGAGTGGAAGATGAAAAGCTTCAACTCTTTTCTCGATTACTGTTTTAATTACCTACCAGTATGTAATGCTTGAGTAAGAAGTGAGCCTTCATTGAGTTACAATTACTTAATCAGTAGTTATAGTGAAAGGCTCAGTTTTATTTGTTGTAAAAATGTAAAAGCCTAATTGTAGTGTATGTAAAGAATGTGCAATGAGGATAAATGTACCGGCAAGAGAGACCTTCCAACTCTGATTAACCTCAACATTTGAAACGGTATGAATAAGGGATTGTACAGAATCCGATAAAGGGATAGTATGAAACAGTTCAATTGTCTTCCTATCCAAGATAATGAGAGATGGTGATATAAGTAATTACCATCCAGTCATAAATTAATCTCTAGATCAAATTGACCAATTTTCATGTTACCACAGGCCCAATTCTTGCCTTTGACAATGTGCCGCATAGGAGACTTAAATAAGTTGAAGAGCCCATGGTGGTCAGGGTAAGATCCTGGCATGGATAGAGGATTGGCTGACTGGCAGAAGGCAGAGAGTGGTGATAAAGGGGTCGTTTTCAGGATGGCCGCTGGTGACTAGTGGTTTGCCTCAGGGGTCTGTGCTGGGACCACAAATTTTCACAATATACATTAATGATCTGGAAGAAGGAACTGAAGGCACTGTTGCTAAGTTTGCAGATGATACAAAGATCTGTAGAGAGACGGTTGTATTGAGGGGGCTGCAGAAGGATTTGGATAGGCTAGGAGAGTGAGCGAAAAGTGGCAGCTGAAATACAATGTGGAAAAGTGTGAGGTTATATTGGAAATATATTGCCATTCCTTCACTGTCACTGGGTCATAATCCTGAAACACCCTCCCCAAAAGTACTGCGTGTGTACAAACACCTCAGGGACTTCAGTGGTTCAAGAAGGTAGCTCACCACCACCTTCTTGAGGTCAGGTAGGGATGAGCAATAAATGTTGGCCGAGCCCGTTAATGCACATCCCTTGAATGAATAAAAATAAAATAATAATGAACTTTATTAGTGTCACAAGTAGGCTTACATTAACACTGGGATGAATTTACTGTGAAAATCCCCAAGTCGCCACACTCCGGTGACAGTTCGGGTACACGGAGGGAGAATTCACCTAACAAGCACGTCTTTGGGACTTGCGGGAGGAAACCGGAGCGCCCGGAGGAAATCCACGCAGACACGGGGAAAACGTGTGGACTCCGCACAGACAATGACCCAAGCTGGGAATCGAACCTGGGACCCTGGTGCTAAGAAGCAGCAGTGCGAACCACTGTGCTACCAGGCCACCCCCTTTCACTTGAACTATACACAATGCAGCCATCCTGAATCCTACCCCTGCCATTTCACATTATCCAATTCATATCGAGGTTATAAATACCTACGATTACCTTTCTCACAAGTCCCTATTATTTCTGCAGCTATTATAAATCGACCAGGCTGCTACTGTTAGGTGACATTTAAACTACTAAATACAACCGAGACTTACTAAGCTTATTTTGCTTATCTCCAGACAAGCTAATTCTACATCTTCATCTTCTGAGCCGAGATCATTTCTCACGATTGTGTTGATCTCAAATGTGATCAACAGAACTAACCCATACCCTTTCATCTCGTCCTATCCTCTGTGAAGTCAACTACCCCGTAATATTCAGTTTCCAGCCTGAGCAACTTTCCAAACACATCCCTGTATTGGCTGCGATACCATGCACATTTATTTCTATCTTGCCATCAATTCATCTACCTTATTACAAATACTGGTGTATTCAGATGGAGAGCATTTAAATCTCTTTCTATCCTGTTTCCCTACTCTGACCCTCTGTTGCATTATTATATTTGTACATAACTGATAACTCTGGTTATCATTGCCTGTATTGCTACTTTGACTATTGCCTTGGCTTTGCTCGTTAAATTTCAGTCTTTCCCCTCGCCTCAACCCTGTTGCAGTTTGTTTAAATCTGTCTTTCACCAGCCCTATATATGTGATTCACCCGGGTACTAGTCCCAATCTGGTTCAAGTGAAGGTTATCCCATTGATACAACTCTCTCTTTCCCCACTCCTGACGCTAGTGCCTTTTGAATCAAAAGTCATTTCTCCCACACGAATAACGCATTCGACATTTTGACCCCATTTACTCTCAGCAAATTTATTCATGACTCAGATAGTAATCTGAAGGCTATTACTTTTTTGTTCGCTATTTAATTCAAATCGAAGGTGCTCATGCTCCCTGAGGAGAACCTCTTGCTGTATTCTACCTATGTTGCTGGCAACAACATCTACCACAATAAGTCCGCCATCCCTCTCCTTCTCTATATTCTGTGGAGCAGATCCCCACCATTCATAATGTGGACTTAAGCGTTTTACATCTGTGGTTCAAATTATAATCGGACCACGAAAGTTGAATTTGTATTCAACAATATCGCGTCGTAATGGCGATTCGGCTACCCAGCATGCACTGAGAGGGGGAATATACCCTAACTTCACCATGGGAGGCGCAGGCGCAGTACCGCTCATGCTGGAGCGTGCGCAGTGCGGGTGTTGGCAGTGGTTGGATGGGTTGATGTTGGAGTCGCAGGAAGACCAGAAACTGATTGGAGACAACAGGTGAGTGAGGTTAAATGGAGGCGGTGGGCAAGAGGGGAGGCTTCATAAACACCCGGTGCAGGAAGGGAAGCTTGAATAAAACCGGATCGAGGTCTCATACAACAAATGAAAAGCTCGAGGTCCCGTGTTTGGACCGATTATGCAGCCGCCATCTTGTTCAATAGACGAAGTAGGGGCCATCCTTATAGGGGGCACTGGGCAGCAGAGCGCATGCATGGCCGCCATCTTTATTGGGGGCAATAGGATCCGCCCATGAGACCAGGGTGGAGTCGGTCAATCTTGCTATCGTGGGAATAGGCGGTCCAGTTGGTGATGTGAATGTGTGCTCAGAATCTCGGTTTGGGAATTAATAAATAGTTTACTTCAGCCAATTCCCAGGGAGAGGGCTGGAGTCAGTGGCTAACGAGTTTGTACTGGGGACTGAAGGCAAAGATCTCGCTCTGCCCCATATTCAAATAGAGGAAATCCAATACTGTCAGGCAAGTCACGAAGGTGACCTGGTCCATCTAGAAGGTGGAGGTTGAGGGTTTGGGAAATTGTAGTTCAGTTGTAGGTTTATAAAATACCTCTCCATCGCTCTGTGACTCCCACACCTTTTCCTGTCCCACTGCTCCCATTCTCGCTCTGTGTCTCTCACTTCCCCTCTCTGCTTTTCTTATCACAGAATTCTCTACCCCATAGGGTTGTGGATGCTCCATCATTGAATACATTTGAGGCTGAGATGAAGGGAATTGAGTGCGGCATGGTAGCACAGTGGTTCGCACTGTTGCTTCACAGCACCATGGTCCCACGTTCGATTACCGCTTGTTCTCCCTGTGTCTGCGTGGGTTTCCTCCCACAAGTCACAAATACGTGCTGTTTGGGGAACATTATGAATTCTCCCTCTGTGTACCCCAACAGGCACTGGAATGTGGCAACTAGGGACTTTTCACAGTAACTTCATTTCAGTGTTAATGTAAGCCTACTCGTAATAGTAAAGATGATTATTATTTTGGTCTCTTGGGAAGTCAAAAGGATCTGGGGAGCTGATGGGAAAGTGGAGTTGAAGATTAAGATCAGGCATGATTGTGCTGATTGGTGGAGCAGGCTCGATGGGCCAAATGTTTTACTTCTCCTATTATGTTGTTACAGAGGTCAGAGTCTTGACTCGGTCCACAACGGTGGCAAATTTCCTTCCCTGAAAGACATTAATGAACCAGTTGGTTTTCGACAACAATCCATTAGCTTTCATGGTCATTTTTCCGAGTGCCGGCCCACAAATGACCAGATTCATTCAGCTCAATTTCAGAACCTGCCTTTGTATTTTTGTGTTTTTTTTCTCACTCCCTATTTTCTGTTTCAAATCAATTTCACAGAATACTCGAAAGGGAGGATTTTCAAGAAACACAAAGCAAACCACGTCATAATCTGACACAGTTCCTCATTTAGTTGTAAACTGAATATCGATGAATTTTTAACATGGAAGAAAACGGCAACATTCACAGTGAGGAGAAACCCTGGAAATGTGGAGACTGTGAGGAGGGATTTAGATCCCCATCTGAGTTGGAATCTCATCGACGCAGTCACACTGGGGAGAGACCGTTCACCTGTTTTGAGTGTGGGAAGGGATTTGCTCGATCATCCAATCTGCTGCAACATCAGCGGGTTCACAGTGTGGAGAGAACATTCACCTGTCCACATTGTGGGAGGGGATTCACCCAATCCTCCCAGCTGCTGAGACACCAGCGAGTTCATAGTGGGGAGAAACCATTCATCTGCCCCGATTGTGGGAAGGGATTCACTCGCACATCAGGGCTGCTGACGCACCAGCGAGTTCACACTGGGGAGAGGCCATTCACCTGCTCCAAGTGTGGGAAGGGATTCGCTCAGTCATCCAACCTGCTGAAACACCAGCGAATTCACACTGAGGAGAGACCGTTTAAATGCCCAGACTGTGGGCAGTGCTATAAAAGTTCCGTGGACCTAATGCGTCATCAAATTGTTCACACTGATGAGAGACCGTTCAAGTGCTCTCACTGCGGGTCGGGGTTCAGGCGATCAGAAGAACTCACTGTACACCTACGAATTCACACTGGGGAAAGACCGTTCACCTGCTCAGAGTGTGGGAAGCAATTCACTCAGTCATCTGCACTGCTGACGCACCAGCGAGTCCACACTGGGGAGAGACCATTCCCTTGCTCAGAGTGTGGGAAGAGATTCACTGATTTATCCACCCTGCTGAAACACCAGAGTGTTCACACTGATGAGAGACCGTTTAAATGCTCGGACTGTGTAAAGTGCTATAAAAGTCCCCGAGAATTGATGTATCATCAACGTGTTCACACCACTGAGACCATTTAAATGCCAAGACTGTGAGAAGTGCTATAAAAGTCCTGGGGAACTGATACGCCATCAACGCGTTCACACAGGCGAGAGACCATTCAAGTGCTCTTACTGCGAGACAGGATTCAGGGGAGCAGAACAACTCTCTGCACACCATAGAATTCACACAGGGGAGAGGCCATTCACCTGCTCCAAATGTGGGAGGGGATTCACTCAGTCATCCACACTGCTGCGACACCAGCAAGTTCACACTGGGGTGAGACCATTCACCTGCCCAGAGTGTGGGAAGGGATTTACTACCTCATCCACCCTGTGCAAACATCAGTGAGTTCCCAATGAACTACAGTGATTGGATTTTGTGATTAATCATATTCACACTGAACTATATTTCTTGGGGTCTGTTTCTGCTGATGTTAGTAAACTCCAGCCCATATATCTTGACAAATTAATCAGTTTTGTGCTAAACACAGTGTGTTGAGTCTCTAACATAAGTTCTTTTTGAAGTGATCTCCCTCTCCCCTGTCTCCTCCATCCTCACCTCCAACAACCAGTGTGAGGAGCTCATGGAGTTTCTTTGTCACTAAGGTTGAGACAATCTGATCAGCTGCCTCTGCTGCTTCCCTCCCACTAACCCACTAGGCCAAACCATTTCTACATTTCCTAAAAGTCTGAGCCCTGAACTCCCATCTTTCTCCAGTTTCTCTATCTCTTCCCCTCTCAGAGCTCATCTTGTCCATGAGATCCACCGTCTGCTTCCTTGACCCTGTCCTCAGAAAAATGCTGACCATCCAACTTATCCATGTGACTGATATCCTTAATGATTCTCTCTTAAATTCACTGTCATCAATCATCCTTTTTTTTTCATCCCACCATCCTTGCAAACTAGCACCCCATCTCCAACCTGCCTTTCCAAAATTCTTGTACTCTTGTGTCCCCCAAGGATCTGTCCTCAGCCCCTCCTATTTCCCATCTACACGCTGTCCCGAGGTGACATCATCCAAAAGCACTGTTAGTTTTCACATGTACACTGACAATACCCAGCTCTACCTCACCACCATCCCTCCACTGTTCCTAAATTATAAAACTGCTTATCCCACACTCAGTACTGGATGAGCAGAAAATTCTTCCAATTAAATATTGAGAAGATCATAGCCATTGTCTTCAGTCACCACTACAAATTCTGTTCCCTAACTACCGAGTTCATCCCTCTCCCTGGGAACTGTCTGAGGCTGAACCACACTCTGCACAATCTCCGTGTCAGATCTGACCCCAAGATGAGTTTCTGACCACATATCCACACCATCACTCATACCAGATATTTCAATCTCCGTAATGTCACCTATCTCCACCCCAGCTCACCTGCGACTGAAACTCTCATCCATGCCTGCGTCACCTTTAGGTGGATTAGGTGGTCAGGTGGATTGGCCATGCTAAATTGCCCGTAGTGTCCAAAAAGGTTAGGAGGAGTGTCATGCCTTTAAGAACTGGATGTTTAAGCAATGTACCTTTAAGAAAACAGTTATGTCATAGAGTGGGTGGAGCTCAGCTCAGTTCAGCCATTTTGGAGTTTGGTTTTGCAGTTTGAAAAGTGCCTGGCTGGTTTTGCTGAGAGCAGTTTAAAAGTGCCTGGCTGTTTTGCTGGAGCTGAAATCAACCAAGCTAATATATCTCTGCATTCTACAGAAAATATATATATCCTTTAACCTGATGTGATTTTGTTTAATGTTAAGTCTCTTGGAAGTTTGAAGGAACATTTTAAGAAGTTATTTACTGTTGCAATATTTTCTGAGTTATCTTTCAAGTAAGAGGTGTTAAGAGATCCAATGTTTATTTAAGATGTTAAGTTGAGTTCATGGAATAAACAGTGTTTTGTGTTTAAAAACCACGTGTCCATAATTGTAATCCCACACCTAGGGAAAATCCGTGTGCTAGGAAAAGCAACAAATCCATTAAAGGGAGAGGTTGGTTGAACTCCATGATACATTTTGGGGTTCTGAACACCCCTCGCCCATAACAATTGGGGGCTCGAGGGGGATACAAGTCTATCTATTGGATTGGCTTTTGTGAACTTAAAGACAGTGAAGGATTGTTGCTTTTCCGGTGTGGTATTTTAGTTTAAGTGGGGAGAGTGTTGTGAACAATGGCTCTTTCAGAGGCTCAGAAGTGTTTGGAGATGGTGAATGGTACACGTAGTACCTTACGGACAGAAACGAAAAGCAGACTGTTAGATTTGGCAAGAACATTGCAGTTAACATTACCTGACAAAATGCGAAAAGATGAGGTAATTATGGCGGTGGTGAAGCATTTAAAGTAGCCTGAGATAGAGTTTGACTCATTGGAAATGGCAAAAATTCAGTTGCAAATTAAACAAATGGAACATGAGAAATAATTAAAGCAGCTTGAATACGAGAGAGAGAGAGGGGAAAAAGAAAAGAAGAGAGAAGAAAGGAGAAAAGAAAGAAGAGTCCTAGCAGAACAAAAAGAAAAAGAAAGGGAGATACAGATCAGTGAAAAAGATAGAGAGGGAGTTTGAACTTCAGAAAATGGCCATGAAACATGACAATCAGTTAAAATTGGCAGACGTAAAGGGACACGTACAGTTGGAGGAGATGGATGAGGATAATGAGAAAGAGCGTCATAGTCGAAGGCTTGGTGGGAATCTATTTAAATATGTCCAAGCATTGCCAAGGTTTGACGAGAAGGAAGTGGAAGCCTTTTTCATTTTATTTGAGAAGGTAGCTAAATAAATGAAATGGCCACAGGACATGTGGGTATTACTGATACAAACAAAGCTGGTAGGTAGAGCTAGTGAACTGTTTGCATCACTACCGGAGGAGGTATCTGGAACCTATGAGCAGGTGAAGAAATCCATCTTAAGTGCATGTGAGCTAGTGCCTGAAGCTTACAAAGGTTTAGAAATTTAAAGAAAGAATTTGGTCAAACATACATGGAGTTTGAAAGGCTCAAACAGACTAATTTTGATAGGTGGATTAGGGCTTTGAAAATAGACCAAACGTATGAAGCTCTCGGAGAAATTATACTTTTGGAGGAGTTCAAAAATTCAATTCCTGATGTAGTGAGAACTCGTGTGGAAGAACAGAGGGTTAAAACTGCGAGATTAGCAGCAGAAATGGCAGATGATTATGAATTAGTTCATAAATCAAAGATTGGTTTCCAACATCAGTTTCAGCCGGTGAGGGATAGAAACTGGGGACATGAGAAATATTCAAGTGGTAAAGGTAAAGGTGATCTGATGGGAGACAATAAAGGGAGTGTACCTCAGATTAAAAAAGAAATCCAGGACGGTGGAAAATAAATGAAAAGTTTCAGATGTTTTCACTGTAATAAACTAGGCCATGTAAAGTCACAGTGTTGGTGGTTGAAGAAAAGCACTGGGAAGGCTGATGTGGTAAAACAGGATAAGACAGTGGGGTTTGTTAGAGTGGTAAAGGAAAGCCCAAGGGATGCGAAGGAGGTGCAAACGATTATACAGTCTGTTCAAGAAGTAATTGTGAAGAAGGTGCCAGATGTCTTTAAAGAATTTACTTGTGTGGGTAAAGTTTACTCGTGTATCAGGAGCAGGTAAAGAAATCACAATTTTAAGAGATACAGGGGCTAGTCAATCTTTAATGGTAAGAGATGAGGAATTATGTAGTTTGGGAAGAATGTTGCCAGAAAAGGTGGTAATATGCGAAATTCAGGGTGAGAGGAGTAGCATTCCATTATATAAGGTAAGGTTGGAAAGTCCAGTGAAGAGTGGTGAAGTGGTAGTAGGAGTAATAGATAAACTGTATTCCTGGACAAGATAGTTTATCTTGGGTAATGATATAGCTGGATCGCAGGTGGGAGTGATGCCTACTGTGGTTGATTAGCCAATGGAAAATCAGAGAACTGAAGTGTTGAAGGACGAATATCCTGGGATTTGTCCGGATTGTGTAGTAACAAGGTCGCAAAGTCACAGGTTAAGACAAGAGGAGAAATCAAAGAGTGAAGATGAAGTTGAAGTGCAATTATCAGAAACGATTTTTGATCAGATGGTTGAAAAAGAACAAGAACAGGTGGCGGATGAGGCGGATATTTTTAATTCAGTAAAATTGGCACAGGTTAACAGAGAGATTGAGAGTGTGCTGAAAAATGGCATAATTGAAGTGGGTTGCAGCCAATGGAGCTCACCCATACCAATGGTACCTAAACCAGACGGTACCCAACGATTGTGTGTGGACTATAGAAAGGTGAATGCAGTTACAAGAACGGACTCTTATCCTGCCCCACCATTGAAGGATTGCATGGAGAAAGTGGGACAATCTGCTTTTATTCCCAACTTCCAGACATGGAAAGAACATTTAAAACATCGTATGGAGTTCTTTGATCGACTTCAGGAGGCGAGTTTGGTGATAAACCTAGCCGACAGTGAATTTGGAGAAGCCCGAATCACTTTCCTTGCGGAGTTTCCGTTATCCTCAAGACGAAGGGAAATAAGGCGATTTCTTAACATGAGTGGATTGGATCGAACAGCTGTGCAAAAGTTTTGTGGCGTGATTACTCCACTGATGGAATCGCTGAAGAAACGTAAAAAAATTCAATGGACAGCAGACTTTCAACAGGTATTTGACTGCCTGAAAGCTGTGATCACCAATGCTCCTGTATTGGAGAATTGCAAGGGGCTCTGTGGTCAGATTGAACTAAATTATTTGATTCTGAAGAGAAATGCCGAGGAGTAGAGGAATGGATGGATCGTACAGAGACTTTGTTCAAAGAGACTGTCAATCGAGAAGGATTTCGGTTGGAGGAAGAAGAACAAAGAAATATATTATTATACCTGTTTGCGTGTGTTGTTTTCTTTAAATGAAAATGCATATTTACTGTGTGCATTTCTTTGTGGATGGTGCAAAAGTGAAAAATTAAACCATCTTGAAGTTGATGGGTTTTTTTTCTTGGGGGGAGGTGTCATGCGAGAGTGCCTTTAAGAACTGGATGTTTAAGCAATGTACCTTTTAAGAAAACAGTGATGTCATAGAGTGGGTGAAGGGCAGCTCAGTTCAGCCATTTTGCAGTTTGGTTTTGCAGTTTGAAAAGTGCCTGGCTGGTTTTGCTGAGAGCAGTTTAAAAGTGCCTGGCTGTTTTTCTGGAGCTGAAGTCAACCAAGCTAATATATCTCTGCCATTCTACAGAAAATATATATATTCTTTAACCTGATGTGATTTTGTTCAAAGGTATTAAGTCTCTTTGAAGTTTGAAGGAACATTTTAAGGAGTTATTTACTGTTGCAATATTTTCTGAGTTATCTTTGAAGTAAGGGGTGTTAAGCGAGCCAATGTTTATTTAAGATGTTGAGTTCATGGAATAAACAGTGTTTTGTGTTTAAAAACCCACGTGTCCATAATTGTAATCCCATACCTAGGGAAAAGCCGTGTGCTAGGAAAAGCAACAACTCCATTAAAGGGACAGGTTGGTTGAACTCCATGATACATTTTGGGGTTCTGAAAATGCCTCGCCCATAACAAGGGGTTATTGGGTTACGGGGATAGGGTGGACGTGTGGGCTTAATGTGGGTTGGTGCAGACTCGATGGGCCGAATGGCCTCCTTCTGCACTGTATGTTCTATGTAATCTATGTAACTTTTCACTTGATGATTCCAATACATTCCTGACCAGCCTCTCCCATTTACCCCACCCCCACACGGAAATGTGAGATCATCCAAAACTCTGCTGCCTGAGTGCTTTCTCACACCAAGTCCTGTTCACCATCAGCCCTGTGCTCACTGACTTTACTCCTGGTTTGGTAATGCCTCTATTTAAAAATACACATCCTTGTTTCAAATTCCTCCCTATCTCTGTAATCTCTGAGATGTCTGCACTCTTCTCATTCTGGCCTCTTCACATCTCTGAATTTAATAATGTGGCAGGACCTGGGTATGAAACTCTGAAATTCACTCCCCAGAAGCTCCATCTCTCTCCTGATTAAAGAGTGTTGTTAAAACCTGCCTCTTCAATCATGCGTTTATCCATCTGTTAAAATATCGCCCAATGTGACTCAGTGTCAATGTTTTTCTTTATGAATCTCCCCTGAAACACATTGGGATGTTTTATTACATTAATCATGTTGTATAAATACAAGTTGTTGCCATTTCATGACAGCCTGTTGAAGCAGAGTAAGATTCCACAAACAGGAGTCAGATGACTAACTGATGTTTTTTCATGGTGTCAGTTAAAACATGAATGTTGGTCCCACTGCACCAGGAGAACTTCCCTGTGAACAGGATGTGGAGTTGAGCTCTCCTGAGCTGAGAGTGGAGCTGATTGTGCTGTCGGGTATCCGGTGTACACAAGTTACAAACCTTATCTCGTACTTCAATGTTCTCAGTAAGAACACAGTTCACGCAAACCAATGGGTGAAATGTTAGACAACCCACACTCTCAAACCAAGTGACCGACACCATCCAATACAACGTCTATGGATTTCTCTTCAATTCCCCAGACCTTTGTCACACTGTGAGCCACTTCAAAGTTCATGCTGTCCCAATATAACCCTGGTTGCTAAGCTACAGTCTAGATTTTCTAAACCCGTACATTTGTTTTACTTTCTGTATACTGTAAATGGCAGAATCCTGAGGAACATTAACATACAGAGGGATCTGGGTGTGCAGGTCCACAATTTCCTAAAAGTGGTAACACAGGTGGCCAAGGTGATTAAGAAGGCTTATGGTCTGCTTGCCTTCATCGGCCGGGGCATTGATTTTTGAAACCTTTTGGAACAGGGAGCAAGGATTCCTATCTTTACTTTGAATCGTTGATGTTAGCTGTGTCCCAATGAATAGAGATATTTCCAACTGCAAATCCTTCCATTCCAATCCCTTGTAAACACATCAATCAAAGTCATCACTGCCAGGACAGGATAGAAATTTGAAACCGATATTCCAGTTATCACACAACATTCTCTCCCTCAATAATCTCTCCCTCAATGTTAACAAAACGAAGGACATTGTCATCGACTTCAGGAAGCGTAGTGGAGAATATGCCCCTGTCTATATCAATGGAAATGAAGTAGAAAGGGTCGAGCGCTTCAAGTTTTTAGATGTCCAGATTGTTGTATTATGTACTTCGGAATAACACGGGCTGCAACTTGATGCAGCTTTGAGTAAAAGATGATCCAGACTTTGAAGTAAGTTCAATGTGATTTATTGAACCATTAGCACAGTTCTTAATGAGTTCGACTCTCTGTTAATCTAAATGTAGTAACTCAGTCTAACTGAACCAGCCTTGCTCTCAGCCACGTGCTGGGGTGTGATGCTGAGGATACACCCTGTCTCACTCTATAGATGTTGGTCAGTGGAAAGAGGTGGGGTGTGAGTGCCTCATCGCTTTTATAGTGAGATACCACCCCATAGTATCCTGACTGCTCACTGGCCGTGTCCTATTCTCTGTGTTCATTATCTGCATGTTTGCATATCATGACACAGATTACCAACAACCTGTCCTCGTTCCCCCCATGATGACACTATAGTTAAGAAAGCCCACCAACGACTCTACTTTCTTAGAAGACTAAGGAAATTTGGCATGTCAGCTCCGGCTCTCACCAACTTTTACAAATGCACCATAGGAAAGCCTTCTTTCTGGTTGTATCATGGCTTGGTATTGTTCCTGCTCTGCTCAAGACCGCAGGAAACTACAAACGGTGAATGTAGCCCAATCCATCACGCAAACCAGCCTCCCATCCATTGGCTCTGTCCACAATTCCCGCTGCCTCGGAAAGGCAACCAGCATAATTAAGGACCCAACGCACTCGGGCCATACTCTCTTCCACCTTCTTCCATCAGGAAAAAGATATAAAAGTTTGAGGTCAAGTACCAACCGACTCAAGAACAGCTTCTTCCCTGCTGCCATCAGACTTTTGAAAATGAAATGGACCTACCTCATATTAAGTTGATCTTTTCTCTGCACCCTAGTTATGACTGTGACATTGCATTTTGTAGTCTCTCCTTCCTTCCCTATGTACGGTATGCATTGTCTGTATAACAAGAAATAATACAGTTCACTGTATACTAATACATGTGACAATTCTCCTCTCTCTAAACTATCCATAGACTTCCTCCTATCAATTGTAGCCCTAATTCTTTTGGCCATCCTCCTAATTTTTGCCCAGTTCTCCTCCCTAATGCTGCTGACTCTCGGATTCTATTTTACACTCAGCTATTTACCTCCGTAATATATCACTCTGATGTCTAAATCTTAACACCTGAATTTAACAAACTCTTTTGCTGAACGTGCGTCATAATTAATTCCAGTGACGACCGATATGTATTTTCTATCCGGGTGGGTTCACTGCGCCATCTCCCGATTACCTGTCCCCCAGTGCCAGGAGTTCAGACACTGGGCTCCGAACGAGCAATGGCAGCTCTAGCTCCCACAAGCCTCCGCGCCTGGGAAACCGCGCAGATGTGCGGCCCGAAATGCGCATGTTCACCGTAAGAAGGGTTGCGCATGTGCGACGATTTGCTCTTTCTGTTGGTCAACATTGAGTGTGATTTGGAGTCAAAGTGTCTCCCAGCCGACGTACCTTCCTTCCCCTTGCCCATCGTGCGGGGCATCAACCAATGGAAATTGTCGGGGGAATCGGGAGAACTTTATTCGTCCAGCCAATCAGAGCACGGCTTTGGGTGCATTCAGATTGAGCTTCACAGAAGAGTAAACCTCCTCATGTCTCCTAATCTGTGAGTGAAACACTGTCTTTTCTCCCCCTTCCCATTTACTCATTCTGGGGTTAAATTGTGGCTTGCAGGAACTGAAGGGAAAGGAAGTGAATCCAGGGAAGGTGCAGACTCTGGGAAGGTTGGGCCAGGTCTCTCTCCCTCAGCTTGACACATCTATTTGTCTGGCTAAAAGGATGGTCTCTTTCCTCATGTTCACAAGGGCTGGCATCCACAGAGATGATTGACGTTTAAGGGGACAGTAATTTTTTTTAAATTTAGGAGGCGCAATTCTTTTTTTTCCAATTAAAGGACAATTTAGCATGGCCAATTCATCTACCCAGCACATCGTTTTGGGTTGTGGTGGCGAAAGCCACGCAGACACGGGGATAATATGCAAACCCAACACAGACAGTGACCCGGGGCTGGGACTGAACCTGGGTCCTCGGCGCTGTGAGGCAGCAGTGCTAACACTGCACCACCATGCTGCGCCTAGGGGATAGTAAATCAATGTAGGACACAGATATGCCCAGTTTTGTAATTATGGTACATATTAAATAGAGTATTTATGGTTAAGTAATAAAGTGCTAATTATTTCTAGTCTTGAGATATAATGCTGTAACTAACTTATACATTTACAATCATAGTGAGAATGCGGGAAGAATGTGTGGGATGGAGATAACCGATTCAGGGGAAAGGAAGAGGAATATTATACAGAAACTAGCATTGTCTGCTCTGAATTTCTGTCCTGTACTTTGTGAAGACTTTTGTAAACTCCTTTTCCAGGATGTCAGAAGGGGAGGATTTGCAGCCAGAAATCTCAAAATGCAGCAAGACTTAACAGAGCCACTCGAATGACCAGAATCTGAATGCCATCAGTCTCTGAATCTCGAAGGATAAATTGTCTGTTTTGGCCGTCACATCAGTACGACTGGAAAGGCACCAAGAAACACAGATCTGAGTGAGAGTGTCCATTGCACTGACTGTGGAAAGGGCTTTAACCAATTAAACAGACTGCAGAAATATCACACCATTTACAGCAAGGGAGAGACTGTACACATGCTGTGTGTGTGGGAAGGGATTCACTCAGTCATCCCACCTGCTGACACACCAGCAGGTTCACACCAGGGAGTGACCGTTCACCTGCCCCGAGTGTGGAAAGGGTTTCACTCAGTCATCCCACACTAGGCCGTTGAACTGCTCCAAGTGTGGGAAGTGTTTTATTCAATCCTCACTCCAGTGACACATCAGGTAATCCACACCAGGGCGAGGCCATTCGCCTGAGTGTGGGAAGCGTTTAATTCAATTATCGCACCTCGTGACACACCAGGGAGTCTACACAAGGGAGAGGCCATTCACATGCTCGGAGTGTGGGAAACGTTTTATTCAATCATCCCACCTAGCATCACATCAGGGGGTTTGCAGCAGGGAGAGGCCTTTCACCTGCTCCGAGTGTGGGAAGCGGTTTATTCAATCATCTCACCTAGTGTCACACTAGGAGGTCACACCTGGCAGAGGACATTCATCTGTCCTGAGTGTGGGAGGGGTTTCATTCAATTATCAGACCTGCAGGCTCACCAGCAAGTTCACACTGGGGAGAGGCCATTCTCCTGCAGAGTGTGGGAAGGGATTTATTTGTTCAGCCAACCTGCAGGCACACCAATGCATTCACACCAGGGAGAGACCATTCAGTTGCTCTGAGTGTGGGAAGGGATTCGCTCTTTCATCCGATCTGCAGAGGCACCAGCAAGTTCACACCGGGGAGAGGCCATTCACCTGCTCTGAGTGGGAAGGGATTCATTCAGTCATCCCACCAACAGACACACCGGAAAGTTCACAAAGGGATTTACTCAGTCACCCCGCGTGCTGAGACACCAGCAAGTCAATAAGTGATGACAGGGATTGGATTCTGCTGTTTTTGCTGCTGTTAATTACATCCAGGACTGAACCATGTTCATTCTGACACTTGCTGAAGTGGGAGAGTTGGAGGGTTTCTTTCTGCTGGACTGGCTGGTGTCAAACCTTGCTTCCAGTGGCCTGATGCTGAGCCTGGGAGAGCACATTTCCACTGAAATGATTCTCAAAAGCTGCTGAAGGACATTTATTTTATCCTGGACAGTAAATAGTGTTAATAACACTACAGGTAGATCTAAAATAAATATATTTGTCTCTGTTTCATTGAATCTACAGCACAGGGCCAGGCCAGTCGGCTCAATTGATCTGTGTCAGTATTTAGCTCCACATGAGCCTCCACCCACCCCGCTTCAGCTCCCCCATCAGCATCTCCTTTTTTTCCTTTGTCCCTCATGTATGTATCCAGTTTCCCCTTCAATGTATTCACGCTGTTCATCTCAACCTCTTTTTTTTTAAATTTAGAGTACCCAATTCATTTTTCCCACTTAAGGGGTAATTTAGTGTGGCCAATCCACCTATCCTGCACATCTTTGGGTTCTGGGGGCAAAACCCACGCAAACAAGGGGAGAATGTGCAAACTCCACACGGATAGTGACCCAGAGCCGGGATCGAACCTGGGACCTCGGTGCCGTGAGGCAGCAGTGCTAACCACTGCACCACAGTGCTGCCCTAGGTTAAAGAGGTTTCTACTGAAATTATTGAATGCTTGCATCATCTTAAAGACTCCCATCAGATCACCCTTCAGTCGTCTCCTTTCCAGTGAAAGGCAGCCGTAACATAGAACATCGAACATTACAGCGCAGTACAGGCCCTTCGGCCCTCAATGTTGAGCCGACCTGTGAAACCACTCTAAAGCCCATCTACACTATTCTCTTATCATCCATATGTCTATTAGTGTTGGCGAGTCCACTACTGTTGCAGGCAGGGCATTCCACGCCCTTACTACTCTCTGAGTAAAGAACCTACCTCTGACATCTGTCATATCTATCTCCCCTCAATTTAAAGCTATGTCCCCTCATGCTAGACATCACCATCCGAGGAAAAAGGCTCTCACTGTCCACCCTATCCAATCCTCTGATCATCTTGTATGCCTCAATTAAGTCACCTCTTAACCTTCTTCTCTCTAACAAAAACAGCCTCAAGTCCCTCAGCCTTTCCTCATAAGATCTTCCCTCCATACCAGGCAACATTCTGGTAAATCTCCTCTGCACCCTTTCCAATGCTTCCACATCCTTCCTATAATGCGGCGCCCAGAATTGCACCAGAGTTTTGTACAGTGGCAACATGACCTCATGGCTCCGAAACCCAATCCCTCTACCAATAAAAGCTAACATACCATACACCTTCTTAACAACCCTCTCAACCTGGGTGGCAACTTTCAGGGATCTATGTACATGGACACCGAGATCTCTCTGCTCATCCACACTGCCAAGAATCTTACCATTAGCCCAGTACTCAGTCTTCCTGTTATTCCTTCCAAAATGAATCACCTCACACTTATCTGCATTAAACTCAATTTGCCACCTCTCAGCCCAGCGCTGCAGCTTATCTATGTCCCTCTGTAACTTGTAACATCCTTCCGCACTGTCCACAACTCCACCGACTTTAGTGTCATCTGCAAATTTACTCACCCATCCTTCTACGCCCTCCTCCAGGTCATTTATAAAAATGACAAACAGTAGTGGCCCCAAAACAGATCCTTGTGTTACACCACTAGTAACTGGACTCCAGTCTGAACATTTCCCATCAACCACCACCCTTTGTCTTCTTCCAGCTAGCCAATTTCTGATCCAAACTGCTAAATCACCCTGAATCCCATGCCTCCGTATTTTCTGCAGTAGCCTACCGTGGGGAACCTTATCAAACGCTTTACTGAAATCCATATACACCACATCAACTGCTTTACCCTCATCCACCTGTTTGGTCACCTTCTCAAAGAACTCAATAAGGTTTGTGAGGCATGACCTACCCTTCACAAAACCGTGTTGACTATCTCTAATCAAATTATTCCTTTCCAGATGATTATACATCCTATTTCTTATAAGCCTTTCCAAGATTTTGCCCACAACAGAAGGCTCACTGGTCTATAGTTACCGGGGTTGTCTCTACATCCCTTCTTGAACAAGGGGACAACATTTGCTATCCTCCAGTCTTCTAGCACTATTCCTGTAGACAAAGATGACTTAAAGATCAAAGCCAAAGGCTCAACAATCTCCTCCCTAGCTTCCCAGAGAATCCTAGGATAAATCCCATCTGGCCCAGGGGACTTATCTATTTTCACACTTTCCAGAATTGCTAACACCTCCTCCTTATGAACCTCAAGCCCTTCTAGTCTAGTAGCCTGAATCTCCGTATTCTCCTCGACAACACTATCTTTTTCCTGTGTGAATACTGACGAAAAATATTCATTTAGCACCTCTCCTCTCTCCTCGGACACCACGCACAACATCCCGCTACTGTCCTTGACTGGCCCTACTCTTACCCTAGTCATTGTTTTATTCCTGACATATCTATAGAAAGCTTTAGGGTTATCCTTGATCCTACCTGCCAAAGACTTCTCATGTCCCCTCCTGGCTCTTAGCTCTCTCTTTAGGTCCTTCCTAGCTAACTTGTAACTCTCGAGTGCCCTAACTGAACCTTCATGTCTCATCTTTACACAAGCCTCCTACTTCCTCTTGACAAGTGTTTCGACTGCTTTAGTAAACCACGGTTCCCTTGCTCGACCACTTCCTCCCTGCCTGACAGGTACATACTTAGCAAGGACACGCAGTAGATGTTCCTTGAACAAGCTCCACATTTCCATTGTGCCCATCCCCTGCAGTTTTCCTCTCCATCCGATGCATCCTAAGTCTTGCCTCATCACATCATAATTGCCTTTCCCCCAGATATAACTCTTGCCCTGCGGTATATACCTATCCCTTTCCAGCACTAAAGTAAATGTAATCGAATTGTGGTCACTATCACCAAAGTGCACACCTACCTCCAAATCTAACACCTGTCCTGGTTCATTACCCAGTACCAAATCCAAAATGGCCTCGCCTCTCGTTGGCCTATCTACATACTGTGTCAGGAAACCCTCCTGCACACATTGGACAAAAACGGACCCATCTAAAGTATTCGAATTATAGCGTTTCCAGTCAATATTTGGAAAGTTAAAGTCCCCCATAACAACTACCCTGTTGCTTTTGCTCCTATCCAGAATCATCCTTGCAATCCTCTCCTCTACATCTCTGGAACTTTTCAGAGGCCTATAGAAAACCCCTAACAGGGTGACCTCTCCTTTCCTGTTTCTAACCTCAGCCCATACTACCTCAGTAGACGAGTCCTCATCAAACGTCCTTTCTGCCACCGTAATACTGTTCTTGACTAACAGTGCCACCCTTCCCCCCTCTTTTACCACCTTCCCTGAGCTTACTGAAATATCTAAACCCTGGCACCTGCAACAACCATTCCTGTCCCTGCTCTATCCATGTCTCCGAAATGGCCACAACATCGAAGTCCCAGGTACCACTCCATGCCGCAAGTTCACCCACCTTATTCCAGATGCTGCTGGCATTGAAGAAGACACACTTTAAACCACCTTCCTGCCTGCCGGTACACTCCTGCAACTTTGAAACCTTACTCATGACCTCACTACACTCAACCTCCTCTATACTGGAGCTACGATTCAGGTTCCCAAGCCCCTGCTGAACTAGTTTGAACCCTCCCGAAGAGCATTAGCACATTTCCCCCCCAGGATATTGGTACCCCTCTGGTCCAGGCGTAGACCATCCCGTTTGTAGAGGTCCCACCGACCCCAGAATGATCCCCAATTATCCAAAAATCTGAAACCCTCCCTCCTGCACCATCCCTGTAGCCACATGTTCAACTCCTCTCTCTCCCTATTCATCGTCTCGCTAGCACGTGGCACGGGTAACATCCCAGAGACAATAACTCTGTTTGTGTTAGATCTAAGTTTCCACCCTAGCTCCCTGAATTCCTGCCTTACATCCCTATCCCTTTTCCTACCTATATCGTTGGTACCGATGTGGATCACGACTTGGGGCTGCTCCCCCACCCCCTTAAGAATCACGATCAGAGACATCACGGACCCTGGCACCTGAGAGGCAACACACCAACCGCGAGTCTTTCTCGTTCCCACAGAATCTCCTATCGTTCCCCCTAACTATGGAGTCTCCAATTACTAATGCTCTGCTCCTCTTCCCCCCTGCCCTTCTGAGCAACAGGGACAGTCTCTGTGCCAGAGACCTGTACCCCATGGCTTACCCCTGGTAAGTCCTCCCCCCCAACAGTATCCAAAGTGGTATACGTGTTACTAAGGGGAACGACCACAGGGGATCCCTGTACTGACTGCTTCCTCCCAGCCCCTCTCACCATCACCCATCTATCTTTATTCTTCACAGTAACTACATCCCTGAAGCTTCTATCTATGACCACCTCTGCCTCCCGAATGATCCAAAGTAGCTCCAGCTCCAGCTCCCTAATGCGGTTTCCTTTTTTTTTTGCGTACATAATAGTTAATAATGATTGTCCAGTGCTCTCCATCACGCGGTGCAAGTTGCATTTTCGTATACAATTCATCCCTAATAATACCAACATGTAGTTTTCACATAAAATCAACGATGCTGAAAAGAAAGACAATGTCCACAATGATAATGAAAAGGAACCATTGGCATAGAACTGGCGTCTTGCGTCAGGAACACGTGCAGAACTCCTTCTCCATTATTCAGGCAAATGGCGTTCCATGAGTAGCTCCTCAGTTTCTCTCAGAAGAACCACCTGAAAGCTTCTCCTCCACCAGGGACGATTACCTTCTCTGGTGAAGAACCTGGCTTTTTCTTCAGCTCTTCACATTTCCGTAGCTTGCTGATCTGGTGGCCGGTTTTGCGGTTCCGGCAGCTGCTGCACTCGCCGCAGTTGATGAGCCTCCTGCAGGATGCGCTTGGCCCGCACCCTTTCCTCTTCTTCTTGGCTGACTGGCGGCAGCGGTGGGCGGGGCCTGCTGAGGTAGGGCGGTGCAGTCCAGCAGGGCGGTCCGCCATGGCAGCCAGGGCGGCGGCGGGCAAGTGCAGGGCGGTCATGATGATGATGCCGGGGGGCAGGGAGATGGCGCCCAGGACGGGAGGCAGTGCGTCCGGACTCTGCGGCTCACTGGGCCAGGCGCAGGGCAGCCGGCTGTGGGGGGTGCACATGGCGGCCACCCACCTCTCCCACAGCCGCTCGCCGCGCCGTTCACGCCGTAACCTTTCCTGAGGGTTAAATATTATTCTTGTAAACATTAGTTGCACCTTCTCCAGTGTCTCTATTTCCTTTTTCTAAATTGAGATTACCAATGTTGACAGAGACTGCCAGTGTAGTATAACCCTGGTTCAAAACCAGTTAAACATAACCTCCCTGCTTTTCAATTCTGTCCCTCTGGAATGGGACCCTATATATGGGCCCCACACTTACGGAAAGATGTGAAGTTCTCAGAGAGAGTGTAGAGGGGCTTTTCACAGTAACATTCATTGAAGCCTACTTGAGACATAAGCAATTATTATTATTATTAGAGGAGATTTATGAGGATACCAGAGATGAGGGACTTCAGTTAGTTGCAGTGACTGGAGCAGCTGAACTTCCTCTCTTTATATCACAGTCAGCAGAGATAAGGAGGCCACTCAGCCCGTCCTGGCACAAAGGAAGGTGGTTGTGGTTGTTGAGGTCAACTATCTCACCTCCTGAACATCACTGAAGGAGTTCCTCAGGGTAGAGTCCTTGGTCCCACCATCTTCAGCTATGCGATCAATTACCTTCCTTCCATCATAATGTCAGAAGTGGGGATGTTTACAGATCACTGCACAATATTCAGCACCATTCACAGCTCCTCAGATACTGGCACAGTCCATGTCCAAATGCAGCGAGACCTGGACAATATCCAGGCTTGGGCTGATGAGTGGGAAGGGACATGTGGGCCACACAATTGTCAGACAGACAATGACCAGACAAGGCCCAAGACCATAAGAAACTACAGAGAATCATGAACACAGCCCAGTCCATCTGGCGAAACCTCCTCCCATCCATTGACTCCATCTACACCTCCCGCTGCCTTGGGAAAACGGAAAGCATAATCAAAGACCCCTCTCCCACCCGGGTTATTCTCTCTTCCAACCTCTTCCATCGGCCAGGAGATACAATCATCTGAGAACACGCACTAACAGATTCAAAACAGCTTCTTCCCTGCTGTTACCAGACTCCTGAATGGCTGTCTTGTGGACTGAACTGACCTCTTCACACATCTTCTCTACTGAGTACTTCTACACTCCATATGCTTCACCTGGTGCCTGTGTCTGTGTATTTACATTGTGTATTTATGTATGTCCTATATAAAAGCAAATTACTGCGGATGCTGGAATCTGAAACGAAAGGGAAAATGCTGGAAAATCTCAGCAAGTCTGGCAGCATCTGTAGGGAGAGAAAAGAGCTAATGTTTCGAGTCCGATGACTCTTTGTCATCGGACTCGAAACGTTAGCTCTTTTCTCTCCCTACAAATGCTGCCAGACTTGCTGATATTTTCCAGCAATTTACCTTTCGTTTTGTATGCCCTATGTTTTTTCCATCTGTGGAAAGATCTGTCTGGACTGTACGCAGAACAATACTTTTCACTGTACCTCAGTACACGTGACAATAAATCCAATTGAATCTCCAACAAAAGAATATTTGACCATTACCCCTTGACATTCAATGGCTGAATCCCCCACTACACCTTGGAGGTTACCATTAATCAGAAGCTGAACTGGACTAGCCACATAAATACTATGGCTGCAAGAGTAGGTCACAGGCTAGCAATCTTGTGGTGACTATCTCACCTCCTGACTCCTCAAAGCCTGTCCGGCATCTACAAGGAAGAAGTCAGGAGTGTGAAGGAATACTCTCCCCTTGCCTGGGTGAGTGCAGCTCCAACTACACTCAAGAAGCTTGGCACAACTCATAACAAATCAACCCGCTTGATTGGCACCTTTTCCACATTCACTGCCCTCATCACTGATGCACAATAGTAGCTGCGTGTACCATCGACAAGATGTGCTGCAGAAACTCACCAAGGCTCCTTTGGCAGCACCTTCCAAACTCACAACATCTGCTAATTAATTATCAAAATCTTTATTAGTGTCCCAAGTAGGCTTACATTAACACTGCAATGAAGTTACTGTGAAAATCCCCTCGTCGCCACATTCCGGCGACTGTTCGGGTACTGAGGGAGAATTCAGAATGTTCAATTCACCGGACAGCACATCGTTCCGGACTTGTGGGAGGAAACTGGACCACCAGAAGGAAACCCACGCAGACACAGGGAGAACGTGCAGATTCCGCACAGTGACCCAAGACGGGAATCGAACCTGGGACCCTGGCGCTGTGAAGCAACAGTGCTACCCACTGTCCTACCGTGCCACCCAATTAGAAGGTAGAAATACAAGGACAGCAGATACACGAGAACACCTCCACCTGGGAATTCACCTCCAAGTCACTCATGTCAGGAAAACAGAGGTAGTTTTAAGTGATCTTTATTTGTGTTGTTAAATATTAAAATTGAGGAGAGATTACAGTGGGTTTGATTTAATTTTTCTGTGTAGGAAGAGTAGAAACAATTCTGGTTGGATTCATGTTGAAACAAAGTTTGCATGTGTCGGTGGGGAAGGTTTCAGTTCAAACTGTTCCTATTGAGCTGGGGAGTTTGCAGCATGAAAAGTAAACATCAGGTTGGAGAAATAATGAATTGTTGCTCAGCAACCAGGAGCACCCTTTAGGTGGAAGGCTTTTTGAGGGAAGTTTTACGTGAATTAATCGCATTTGGGGCGAGGAAGTGAGAGAGTGAACAGCTCTCAGCTCTGCTAGAAGCAGGAGAGCAATAGAATGGGGTAATGTGCACGAAAGCAAGCTCGAGGGGAACTAGATCTATAAAACAGGGAATGGAAAAGCTCCAGGAATATTGAAGTGAGAAGGAGCACAGAGGAACTGCCTTTGGAACAGGCTATTGTTCATGGAAATGAAAGTAAGACCTGGGAAGAGAAGAGCTGAATGAGGTTGGCTGCGGACAAGCCCCATATCTGAAGAAACGTAAGGTTTGGTTTCTTTACTTCCAATTTTTGAAGCAATAATATTCTGTTGGGGACTGAGTACCTGAGTTGTGTAGACTTTCGATGCATGTTGCAAGTCAAGACAAAGGAATGCCGAACAGAGAGTTGGAAAACCTGGAGGCGGCTCCTTGCTACAGCAGAGAGGAAGCCTTGTTTGAAAGGATAGTTGGAACATCTGGAGGGGGATCTTTGGTGGAAGCAGCTGAGAGAAAGCATTGATTTGGAAGAAGTTTTTAAAGCGTATCTGTTGGAAAGTATAGGTTGGAAACATTTGTGACAATCATCTGGGGGGAAATTGAGGAGGAATCCACAGAAGATGGATTGAATTGCACCTACCACTTGGTTTCAGAGTGGGGGGGGGGGCGGTGCTGCCTGATCATGGTCAACCTATGGGTTTAAAGGGACTGTGTGTCCACTGAGAACATTATAGCAAAATACATGTAGTAACCTGTGTTGTCCTTGAAAACTATGCACGTTTGTGAAGATAAGTAGGAGTGAAGGAATATTGTATCACAGACAGACTTTTTATGCTTAATAAATGTTTGTTTTTGTTGTTGAAAGCTAATTGGCAATCCTGTGACTCTGTTCCTCGACATTTTCAAAACAAAGTTAGTCTTTTAAGCCAGGGTTCCATTCTGGGATCTTCCCATCCAGTTATTACATCACTGGGATTGTAATACTCACCATCTTGCTGTGGAAATATATCTCCATTCCTTCATGCTCCCTAGGTCAGAATCCTGGTACTTCCTCCCTAACCGCACTGTGGGTGACACCATAGGGACTGCAGCAGTTCAAGAAGTCAGCTCACCACCACCTTCTCAAGGGCAATTAGGGATGGGCAATAAATGGTGACTTAGACAGAGGCACACACTTTGTTTTATTCATTAACGGGATGTGGACTTTGATCTCCGTGAAGGAATAAAAAATATTAGGTAAGACCTGTTTGTAGCCCATTTAATTGTTTTTCAATTACATCATTGCCTTCTCCCTTGTTCCTATGTCCTGGGCCTCTTACAAGTTGATGCCTGAACGAATCAAGCCAGCCTGACTCCACTTTGTGACCTCCGACACAGTGATCAATCCCCAGACTGCTACAACCACCTTTATCACGTCAAACAAACACGTCTTTCTCACAGGTTGAGGCTAGTTCTCCTGCACAATTCAACTCATTTTGCAGCCATTGCTAATTCTGGCAAGGCTGTGACTTGACTAAATTGTCCATCATACTTTGCACTTTGAGCCCACAATGCAGTTCTTCAGATATCCACGGTCTGGGTTCTTCTATCACCTTGATGTTCCATGTTACCACCATGAGACAAACTCCACACACAGGGTTACACCACTGCCCGCCTACACTGATTAATATTAAAGAAATAAAGAGAGTTAAAAATTGATTGCTCATTAACAAGTTGGATATTAATAATCTTTATTAGTGTCACAAGTCGGCTTACATTAACACTGCAATAAAGTTACTGTGAAAATCCCCTTGTCGCCACATACCGGCGCCTGTCCGGGTACACTGAGGAAGAATTCAGAATGTCTAATTCACCTAAGAAGCACATCTTTCGGGACTTTTGGAAGGAAATCGGAACACGCGGAAGAAACCCACGCAGACACGGATAACATGTAGCCTTCCAGTAGAGCCGTTCAGTTAAAAACAGGTAAGGTGGGCAGCACAGTGGCACAGTGGTTAGCATTTCTGCCTCACGGCGTGGAGGTCCCAGGTTCGATCCCAGCTCTGGGTCACTGTCCGTGTGGAGTTTGCACATTCTCCTCGTGTCTGCGTGGGTTATTCCCCCACAACCCAAAGATGTGCAGGGTAGGCAGATTGGCCACGCTAAATTGCCCCTTAATTGGTAAAAATGAGTTGGGTACTCTAAATTTATTTTTAAAAAGCAGGCAAGTTATGCTGAACCTTTATCAATCACTATTAAATCACAATGGTACGCCGCGCCACGTATCGATGGCCTCAGAACTTTGCCTGAGGTCCGCCTCCTGATGCTCCTCCCCCGACTAGCCAATTTCCCGATGCTGTGGGTCGCGTGTGGTCCCATCCTGTCGAGAACTCGGCATGGCGGCTGCGGACTCAGTCCAGCACTGCCACAGTCAGGGGAGGGCTGATCCGTGGACAGGGGGTTATTAGGGGCTGGGGGCACTGTGGGGGTGGTCCGGGGCATGCGAGCCAGCCAAAGGGGGGGGTCATTATTTTGCAGGCCGGGTCCACGAGTGGCCTCTGCCATGTAGCGCGGCCGCTCAGGCCACCGCCGTGCCCATGTGCGGCCACAGACCCGGCAATTCTCCAGGGCATATTGGCAGCTAGAGCCGGGTGCTCTACGCAGCCGACATGCAAGCCCCCAGCAAAACAGGGAATCGGTAGCCGTTTTACACCACTGTTCCCACGCCGGCGTGGGGCTATAACCCCAGAATGGGAGAATCCAGCCCCATATGTTTCAATCAGATCCCCTCATTCTTTATTCTTTCAAACTCAAGTGGATACAGGCACAGCCTGTCCAAGTTTTCCTCCTATGATAACCCCCTCATCCAGTCAAGTGAACCTTTTCTGACCAGTTTCAAATGAAATTATGTCCTTTCTTAAATAAGGAGACCAAAATCGTACAGAGTACTTTGGATAGGGTAGTGGGTGCCTGGAACTCACTACCGGAGGAGGTGGTGGAAGCAGGGACGATAGTGACATTTAAGGGGCATCTTGACAAATACATGAATAGGATGGAAATAGAGGGATACGGACCCAGGAAGTGTAGAAGATTGTAGTTTAGTCGGGCAGCATGGTCGGCACGGGCTTGGAGGGCCAAGGGCCTGTTCCTGTGCTGTACATTTCTTTGTTCTTTGTTCTGTACAACTGCAGTACGTTCCCCTTGCAATAAACAGCAACATTCCCTTTACCTTCCCAATCGTGTACTGTATCTGCAGAGTAACTGGTCCTGATTCATGCACCAGTACACCTCGATCCCTCTGTACCTCGGAGCTGCAATCTCTGTGCATTTAAATAAGCAATGCAAGATGGCGCCGGAACGGGGCGACTCTCTGCGAGCTCTCTCACACAGATCCTCTTCTTACATCTCCGATAATCATACTAATCTCTTAAAACTTAATTCTAATACTAACACTATGACTAACCTTTCTCTTTTACATTCTCTTCACACAGCTTTATGAATGAGTAGTACTACACTCTATGCTTCACCCGATGTCTGTGTCTATAAATTCTACATTGTGTATTTTGTTTGCCCTACGTATTTTCTTTTCATGGATGGAATTATCTGCCTGAGCTGTGCACAGAGCAATATTTTTCACTGTACCTCGTTACGCGTGACAATAAATAAATTCAATCCAATATGTTGCTTTTCTATTCTTCCTGCCAAAGTGGACAAGTTCACATTTCCCCACACTATGCTCAAATTGCCAAATTGTTGCTCACTTATTTTGCCTATCTGCACCCTTTACAGACTCCTTATGATCACTCACAACTTATCTTCCTCCATACCTTTGCAGCAACAGCAAATTTTGCAACCATACTTTTGATCATGTCAACCAAGTCCTGAAAATAGTTGAAGCCCAGTTCTGATCCCTGTGGCACTCCACAGGTTACATCAAAAATTACTCATTTTTACCTCCACAATATTTCCTGTTCGCTAACCAATCCTCTGTCCATGCTGTTACCAGCTACACAATGAGCTTTTATTTTGTGGAGTGAACATTAAGTGGCACCTTGTCAAGTGCCTGCTGGAAATCTAAATACATCACATCCACAGGTCCCCCTTTATCCACATTGCTTGTTACTTCCTCAAAGAACTCCAATAAATTGGTCAAACATGATTTCCCTATTCATAAAATTATATTGACTCTGCCTAATTGCACTGAGATTATCTAAGTGCCCACTCCAACTTCCTTAGTAACAGAATGAATATGGTTCACCCCTGCATGGGATTAACAGCAGCAGCAACAGCAGAATTTATCCCATGCAGTGACTTGTGAACTCGCTGGTGTCTCAGCAGATTGGATGACCGAGCAAATCGCTTCCCACATATGGAGCAGGTGAATGATCTCTCTCCCGTGTGAACCTGCTGGTGGCTCAGCAGGTGGGATGACTGAGCAAATCTCTTCCCACACATGGAGCAGCTGAATGACCTCTCCCCAGTGTGAACTTGTTGGTGTCTCAGAAGGTCCTTTGTGCTCTTAAAGCTCTTCACACAGACAGAACATTTAAAAGGTCTCTGCTCAGTGTGAACAAGTTGATGTACAGTGAGCTGGGATGGCTGTGTGAATCCCTTTCCACACATGGAGCAAGTGAAGGGTCTCTCTCCAGTATGAATTCGCTCATGTATCAGAAGGTGTGGTGAATCAATAAATCCCTTCCCACACACAGAGCAAATGAATGTCCTCTCTCCAGTGTGAACTCGCTGGTGTCTCAGACGGTGGGATGAATGGGTGAATCCCTTCCCACATACAGAGCAGGTGAATGGCTTCTCCCCGGTGTGAACTCGCTGGTGTGTCACCAGATCCTGTTTGCTTTTAAAGCTCTTCCCACAGTCAGAACATTGAAATGGCCTCTGATCAGAGTGAACTCGCTGGTGTGTCTGTAGCTGGGATAAACGTCCAAATCTCCTCTGACAGAGAGAGCAGGTGAACGGCTTCTCCCCAGTGTGAGTGCGCTGGTGGGCTTGTAAATCATTTTTACTTTTAAAACACTTCTCACAGTATGAACATTGAAAAGGTCTCTGATCAGAGTGAACCAGTTGGTGTGTTAGAAGGTGGGATGACTGAGTGAATCCCTTCCCACACACTGAGCAGGCGAAAGGCCTCACCTCCATGTGAGTGCGCTGGTGTCTCAGCAAGTCCTTTGTGCTTTTAAAGCTTTTGTCACAATCAGAACACTGAAATGGTCTCTGATCAGAGTGAACTTGCTGGTGAATCAGGAGACTTGATAAAGCATTACACCCCTTCCCACATTCGAGGCAAGTAAATGGCCTCTCACCAATATGAACACGCTGATGTGTATACAGGCTGGATGAGTAAGCAAATCCTTTCGCACACACAGGACAGGTGAACGGCCTCTCTCCAGTGTGAATACGTCGATGAATATCCAATGCAGATGGGTAATTGAATCCCTTCCCACAGTCCCCACATTTCAATAATTTCTCCATGATGTGAGTGTCCTCGTGCGTCTCCAGGTTGTATAATGTTGAAGCCTCGTTTACACAGAATATGTACAGGGTGACTACTCACTGTGAATGTGGTGGTTTTGCTTTCAGGCTGGTGAAAGCTCTTTCCGTATCCAGCACATTGGAAACTCTGTCTCGGGTGTGTGTCTCTCGGTGCTTTCTCAGTCACACTGATGTTTCAAATCTTTTCCCACAGGCGGAACAAACATTTTTCCTTCCGTATACAAAGGCTGATGATATTCAGGTTCTGATGAATCAAATCACTGAAGCATCTTGATGTGAAGTTTGGTTTGAGTTTCACATCTGAAAATTCTGCTAATATCCTGTGAAAATAATTTTACAAAATCCATCACTGACAGTCCAGGGGGTTTGGGGCCTCCAGCGGGTGTTTGTGAATCCTCCCCGCCCACCTGCCAGGGTTTCCTTCCTTGCCAGAGATCAGGGTCCTCATTGATTTGAGTGCAAAGTGTAAGCTCTTATTTATTGTCCCCCTCCCCCAGCCTCTGATGTGAACCAATCTCCAGTGTCTGAAGCAGGATGGTGCCCGTTAACCTGGGCCTGTTCCCGGGAGGGAGGGAGAAGCTCCGCAGCTGCAAACCAGGGAGCTGACAATGATTGTGAAGGGTTTGCGGATCCACAAAGTGTTTCCAAATTCTCCCACCCACCGCCTGACGCTGACTCCGCTTCTCCGGGACAAACAAGGGCCGAGGCAACATGCACACTGCGCATGCTCTAAATTCTTTGCCAATGCGCCTTCGCACTGTTGTCCAGCTCCAGCAGCGACACTGCGCATGCTTCAGGTTGCCAGGAAGTGATTGACTGCAGATCTGGACCAATAGGAGGCGGGGAAGGGCTGGAAGACCGAAAGGGAACCGCTGGACCTCCAACCAATCAGAGCGATGAAGGGGCGGGACTATGCTGGGAGATGGGAATGCGCAGTGTGTGTAATGGCGCTGGTCAGATGTTTGTTTCTCCGATCCTCAATCGGTGCGTATGACGGTTCAGAGGGAGCAAAGGACCCAGTGGGTGGGCGAAGCGGCTTTCTAAATATGTTGTACAAACCGCAAATCCTAAAAAAAGAACCGATCAACCCCCTCTTCCCCCATTTGTATGGGGCTCCCACTGATTGGGCGTGTTGACGGCCGCCATCTTAATTGAGGCAATGCGCATGTGTGGTCGCCATCTTTGTAGGGGGCAATGATTCAACGACTGGGAGGAGCTTGCTACCCATTGTTCAGAATGGAGACACAGTATTCGCCTTTAGTCTCAATGTCTTATTGATGAGGAAAATACAGAAGCAAGAGGAAGCAAATCCTGCTGTCCAGATCTGCCTACCTCATGGAGTTAAAAGCATTTTACTGCGGATGCTGGAATCTGAAACAAAAACAGAAAATACAGGACAATCTCAGCACATCTGACAGCATCTGTGCAGAGAGAAGGGAGCTAATGTTGAGTCTGGATGACTCTTTGTGAAAGCTAGAGAACTGGAAATAGGGTCAAATTTATACTGTGTGGCTGGCGTGGAGCGGTGGGGCTGTATAGCGGGCCAGCGATTGGTGGAGTGTGTCCAAAGATCTGTGGTCACAGTTCAGTCACATGGAGATCCATAGCAGAAAAACACGACCATGAGAATATGTCATCCTTGAGTCAAGGATGATGATGACAAGGGGCAAAGTGCAACAGGAAGCATGCATTGTCAGCAGGAGGAGAAAATGTAGTGAATTTCTATCCTCGACTGACAGTGATAGATTTTGGAAACTCCTTTTAAAGGGGATTACAAGGGGAGGATTTACACATAGAAAACTCCATCCAAGAGAAATATTTGTCTTCTGAATTTCATTTTTGGACTGACAGTGATGGCTTTTGTAAATTTATTTTACAGAATATTTGAAGATGATTTGCAGACGGGAAATTCAAACCAAATCTCACATTTCAGTCTGGCTGCATCGTTTGATTCACCAGGAGTTGAATATTGTTTCCCTTTGAGTGTAAGCATTGAGTTCAGGTTTTACCCCTCACTGAGTAAAATTTCTTCCTCACATCCCCCATGTCGATATTGCTCAAAATCTTAAATCTGTGTCCTGTAATCTTTTACAATCAGCTGAAAGGAACAACATTTGGTTAACACCCTTATCTAAACCTAACAATCTTGTGCACCTCTATCAATTCTCCCCTCAATCTCCATAAGACCATAAGAAATAGGAAGAGGGATACGACATTCAGCCCTTCGAGTCTGCTCTGCCATTTAATAAGATCATAGATGAACCACTCACTGAGTCCACTTTCCTGCCTTCTCTCTGTAACCCTTCATTCCCCAACTGATTAAAAATCCATCGATCTTGGCCTTGACAATGCTCTCTCGTTGGTTTCTCGACATATTGGTCGAGAAAATCATCCCTTAAACATTCCAGGAAATCCTCCTCCATCGCATTGCTACCAGTTTGATTAGCCCAATCAATATGCAGAATTAAGTCACCCATAATCACAGATGGTCCCTGATCACATGCATCTCTGATTTCCTGTTTAATGCTATTTCAACATTATCAGTGCAGTTTGGTGATCTGTATACCACCCCATGAATACTTTTTGCCCCTTGGTGTTTCTTAACTCGATCAATACAGATTCCACATTATCGGTGCTAATATCTTCCCTCAATATGACATCAATATCTTCTTGAATCAATTATACAACTGCACCACCTTTTCCTTTCTGCCTGCCCTTCCTAAAAACTGAATAGCCCTCAATGTTTAGTTCCCATCCTTGGTCACCTTGGAGCCATGTCTCTGTATTCCTAACTGTACATAGTCCTTCACATCTATCGGCGCAACTAATTCATCCATTTTATTTCCAGTGCTCCGAGCATTCAGGTACAAAACCGTAAACATTCCTTGACCGGTCCCTGCTGTTTGTTTTTTTATAAATTTAGTGTACCCAATTCATTTTTTCCAATTAAGGGGCAATTTAGCGTGGCCAATCCACCTAGCCTGCACATCTTTGGGTTGTGAGGGCGAAACCCACGCAAACACGGGGAGAATGTGCAAACTCCATACGGACAGTGACCCAGAGCCGGGATTGAACCTGGGATCTTGGCGCTGTGAGGCTGCAGGGCTAACCCACTGCGCCACCGTGCTGCCCCTCCCTACTATTTTTTTACTGTGCTCTTATCTGATTCTGGCCCTTGATTTATCTGCCCATCTCTTTTCTTATTTTTTGTTCTGTCTTTTCCCTTGCTCTTGATTTCTCTCTGCTCTGAATCCTTACATAGGTTCCCATCCCCATGCCATATTAGTTTAAACCCCCCCACCTCCCACTACCACTCTAGCAAGTACCATGTCCTTCATAATTTTTTTACACCTCAATCAGTTCCCCCTCAGCCTTGCTGCTCTCAGGAAAACAACCCCAGTCTATCCAGCCGCTCCTCATAACTGAAACACTCCAGCCCCGGCAACATCCTGATAAATCTCCTCTATAGTGCCTATCCTGTGGCGACCAGAACTGCACACAGTTCTCTAGCTGTGGCCCAACCAGTGTTTTATACAGCTCCATCATAATGTCCCTGCTCTTATATTCTCAATCTCAGCTAATAAAGCCTTCTTAACTCCCTTCTCCACCTGTCCTGCTGCCTTCAGGTCCCTCTGGTCCTCTGTGCTTCCTCGTGCCCTACCGTTCAGTGTGTACGTCCTTACCTTGTTCCTCCTCGCAAAATGCATCACATCATACTTTTCAGAGTGAAATTCCATTTGCTACTGTTCTACCCAGCTAACCAGCCCGACTATATCGTCCTGTATTCTAAGGTTTGCCTCCTTGCTATTTACCACACAACCAATTTTCGTGCCATCTGCAAACTTACTGATCATACCTCCCACATTCACATCCAGATCATTAATGTACAGTACAAACAGCAAGGGACCCAGCACTGATCACAATAGTACACCATTGGACACAGTGATCCAGTCACAAAAACAACCTTCAACCCTCTGCCCCTCAACCAATTTTGGATCCAATTTGCCGAATTGCTCTGGATTCCATGGGCTTCTTCACCAGTCTCCAAGAGAGGACCTTGTCAATAGCCATACTGACGTCCATATAGACTACGTCATCTACACACCTAGTCACCTCCTCAAAACATTCAATCAAATTTGTTAGACATGATCGGCCCCTGACAAAGCCACAATGACTATCCTTGATTAATCCTTGCCTCTCCAAGTGGAGATTAATTCTGTCCCTCAGAATTCTTTCCGATATATTCCCTACCACTGTTGTATGACTCACTTTTATGCCCGCTAAAACACTAACACTTCCTCCCTCTCTGTGCTAATCTGTTCAATTATATCACAGTGCCCCTCCCTAATTTCAATATCTACATCGTCCTTCTCCACAGTGAACACAGATGCAAACTACTAATTTAAAATCTCACCCTCATCTTCCGGCTCCAGACACACATGTGTAAATGTGTAAATCCTCCCCTTGTAATCCCCTGTAAAAGGAGTTAGGGGCTGGTTTAGCACTGGGCTAAATCGCTGGCTTTGAAAGCAGACCAAGGCAGGCCAGCAGCACGGTTCAATTCCCGTACCAGCCTCCCCGAACAGGCGCCGGAATGTGGCAACTAGGGGCTTTTCACAGTAACTTCATTTGAAGCCTACTTGTGACAATAAGCTATTTCATTTCATTTCACATTACCACTTTGGTCCTTAATGGGCCCTTCTCTTTCCCTGGTTACCCTCTTGCCCTTAATATACTTCTAAAACACTTTGGCATTCTCCTTTATTTTGTCCGCCAGCGTTTTCCATGTCACCTCTTTGCTCTCCGAATTTATTTTTTTAAGTACTCCTCTGCACTTTCTACACTCCTCGGGCATCCACAGTCTTGGGTCTCCTGCCTCCCTTTTTTCCTGATCCAATTCTGTATATCCCTTGACCCCCAGGGTTCTCTGGACATTTTGGTCCCGGCCTTTACCTTTATGAGAGCATGTTGGCCCTGTACGCTCTCTATTTCCTTTCTGAATGACTCCCACTGCTGTATAAGATTTCCCTGTAAGTAGCTGCTGCCAGTTTGCTTTGGTCAGATCCTGTTGTATCACATTGAAATCAGCCTTCACCCAATTCAGAACCTTTATTTCCAGTGAGTCTTTTCCTTTTCCATAACTACCTGAAACCTTACCAGTTATGGTCACAACCACTGACACCTCTACCATTTCCCTGACTATTAATACCCTATTATTTTAAACTTCTCTGGGATTTGCCTACATATCTGCTCTTCCACCTCTCCCTCACTGTTTGTTTTGGGGACCTATGACGCACTCCCGGAAACATGATTGTCCCCTTTTTGTTCTTATGTTCCACCCGGATGGCCTCAGTTGAGGTGTCTGCTAAGATATCATCCTTCCTCACTGCAGTAATTGGCTCCTTGATCAATATTGCAGCTCACATCGTCTTTTACATCTCCGCCTTTATCACCTGATGATTCTATACCTTGGACAGCTGCCAATCCTGTTCCTCCCTCAACCATGTCTCTGTATTCCCTTGCCTTGTTAGTCCTCCCAAAATGCATGGCCTCACCCTTTCAGGGTTAAATTCCATTTGCCTCTATTCTGCCCATCTAACCAGCCCGCCCATCTATATCATCCTGTAATCTGAGGTTTCCTCCTCACTGTTTACCACACCGACAATTTTCATGTCATCTGCAAACTTACTGATCATGCCTCCCACATTCACACCCAGATCATTAATGTACAGCACAAACAGCACCGATTCCTCTGGTCCACCACTGGACACAGGCTTCCAGTCACAAAAACAGCCTTCGACCATCACACTCTGCATTCTGCCATTTAACCCATTTTGTATCCAATTTTCCAAATTGTCGAGAAACTGAACTGAGCTAGTCATATAAATACTGCGGCTACAAGAGCAGGTCAGAGGCTAGAAATCCTACGGTGAGTAAGTCACCACCTGGGACTGAAGACAGCGGCTTCAGTCTTCCCGATATGTAAATGGAGGAAAGTTGTGCTCATCCAGTACTGGATGTTGGACAAATCAGGACGGTGTGTGACTTGGAGAGCGTGGAGGTGATGGTGTTCGTGTTCACACACACCTGACACACTGCTCCTTCTAGGAGGTGATGGTTGAGGGTTTGGGAGATTCTGGTAAAGTCCTGATTGATTTGTACAAATATAAAATCCCTCTCTTGCTTCTGCTCCCAATCCTCCCTCACTCTCCTCCCCCATAGAGGACAGAGTCTTGTGTAGGCCAGACAGAGGAGGCGGGGGAGGGGCAGAGTCCCTTCACTGAACTACAGTAAGAAGTCTTACAACACCAGGTTAAAGTCCAACACGTTTGCTAGTGATTTGAAACAAACCTGTTGGACTTTAACCTGGCGTTGGAAGACTTCTTACTGTGTTCACCCCAGTCCAACGCCGGCATCTCCACATCATCACTGAAGGATATCAGTGAATCAGTTGGGTTTTTCTGACAATCCAGCAGTTTTCATGGTCACTTTTTCCTAGTGCCGGCCCCATAAATGACCAGATTCATTCAGCTCAATTTCACAAGCTGCCTTTGTGTTTTTGTGGAGTCTCTCTCACTGTTTTTCTGTTTTAAATCAGTTTCACAGGGCATTAGATGGGGAGGATTTGCAGTCAGGAAACTCAAACCACATCGGGAGCTGACAGTTGTCCAATTTATCTTGCCCTGAATATCATCGAGTTTGAACATGGAAGGAAAAAGTACCGATCATACTGGAGAGAAACCGTACACGTGTTCTGTGCGTGGACAAGGCTTCAGTCAATCGTCAGGCCTGACAAGACACAGACACGTTCACAGTGGGAAGAAACGGTGGAAATGTGGGGACTGCGAGGAGGCAATTCGTTCCCCATCTGAGCTGGAAACTCATCGACGCAGTCACACCGGGGAGAGACCATTCACCTGCTCCACATGTGGGAAGGGATTCACTCAGTCATCCAACTTGCTGGCACACCAGAGAATTCACACTGGTGATAAACCATTCAACTGCTCCGAGTGCGGGAGGGAATTCGCTCATTTATCTAGCCTGCTGAGACATCAGCGAATTCACTCTGGGGAGAGGCCATTCACCTGCTCCACATGTGGGAAAGGATTCAATGATTTATCTAACCTATCAAAACACCAGCGAGTTCACACTTGGGAGAAGACATTCACCTGCTCCGAGTGTGGAAAAGGATTCACTGATTCATCCAACCTGTTGAGACACCAGCAAGTTCACACGGACAAGAGACCGTTTAAATGTCAGAACTGTGGGAAGGGCTTTAAAGGTTCTGGGGAATTGATGTCCCATCAGCGAGTTCACACTGATGAGAGACCTTTTAAATGTCCAGACTGCGGGAAATGCTACAAAAGGACCTGGGATCTGGTGTTCCATCAACGTGTTCACACTGACGAGAGACCGTTCAGGTGCTCTCACTGCAGGAATGGGTTCAGACGATCATCTGAACTCACTGTACATCAGCGAATTCACACTGGGGAGAGACCGTTCACCTGCTCCAAGTGTGGGAAGGGATTCATTCGGATATCCAACCTGCTGAGACACAAGCAAGTTCACGAGTAACGACAGTGATTGGATCTTGCTGTGAATCACATCCAGGACTCAATCATGTTCATTGGAGTCTGTTTCTGTTCATGTTAATAAACCCCAGATCTGTCACAGTTGTTACTATTACTGATAAAAGAAAAATAAATCAGCTTTGACTTTTTAAATCTCTAACTCACGTGAATTCCTTTTGAAGTGGTCTCCCTTTCCCCGTCAACTCCATCCTCCCATCTAACAAGTGTGAGGAGCTCATGGAGTTTCGTTGTCACGAGAACATCACAGAACCCCTACAGTGTAGAAGGAGGCTACTCAGCCCATCAAGTCTGTACCGACCCTCTGAAAAAGCACTGTTCCCGGACACAATTCCCCACCCTATCCCTGTAACCCCACCTTGGGGACACGTTAGCATGGCCAATACATCTAACCTGCACAGCTTTGGACTGTGGGAGGAAACCGGAGCACCCGGAGGAAACAACACGGGAAGAATGTGAAAACTCCACACACAGTTGCCCAAGATCGGAATCGAACCTGGGTCTCTGGAGCTGTGAGGCAGCAGTGCTAAATACTGTGCCACTAAGATTGAGACAATTTGATCAGCTGCCTCTGCTGCTTCCTTCGCTCCACGAACCCACCGAACCAAACTGCGTCTAAAGTTCCCCATCCAAGTCCTAGTCCCACATTTTACAGAAGACCATAAGATATAGGCCCAGAATTCGGTCATTCGGCCCATCTAATCTGCTCCCCCAGTTAATTATGTCTGGTATGTTTCTCATCTCCATTCTGCTGCCTTATCCCCATAAGCCCTGATTCCCTTATTAATCAAGAACCTATCTGTCTCTGTCATCAACACACTCTGTGATTTGGCCTCCGCAGCCTTCTGCAGCAAAGAGTTCCACAGATTCAACACCCTCTGGCTGAAGAAATTCCTCCTCATCTCTGTTTTAAAGGATCGTCCCTTTAGTCTGAGATTGTGTCTTCTGCTTCTAATTTTTCCTACAAGTGGAAACATCCTCTCCACGTCCACTCAATCCAGGCCTCTCAGTATTCTGTAAGTTTCAATTAGATTCCCCCTCATCCTTCTAAACTCCAACGAGTACAGACCCAGATTCCTCAACTGCTCCTCATATGACAAGCTCTTCATTCCCGGGATCATTCTTGTAAACATCCTCTCGACCCCATCCAAGGCCAGCACATGCTTCCTTAGAGATGTGCCCAAATATGCTCCCAATATTCCAAATGGAGTCTGACAAGAGATTTATACTGTCTCAGTAATACATCCCTGCTCCTCTATTCTGGCCCTCTTGAAATGAATGCTAACATTGCATTTGCCTTCCTGGCTGCCAACTGAACCGTCAGGTTAACCTTAAGAGAATCCCACACTAAGACTCCCAAGGCTCTTTGTGTATCTGATTTCTGAAGCCTTTTCCCATTTACAAAATAGTCCCGGAGGAAACCCACGCAGACACGGGGAGAACGTGCAGACTCCGCATAGACAGTGACCCAAGCCGGGAATCGAATCTGGGACCCTGGATCTGTGAAGCAACAGTGCTAACCACTGTGCTAATGTGCCACCCTCTCAAAACTCATACTGTCCATGAGACCTGCCTTCTGCTATATTTTGTTTTCTCCTTTTAAAAAAAAATTTATAGTACCCAATTCATTTTTCCCAATTAAGGGTCAATTTAGCGTGGCCAATCCACCTACCCTGCACATCTTTTTGGTTGGGGGGGGAACCCATGCAAACACAGGGAGAATGCGCAAACTCCACACGGACAGTGACCCAGAGCTGGGATCGAACCTGGGACCTTGGTGCCGTGAGGCAGCAGTGCTAAACACCGTGCTGCGCTCGCCTTCTGCTGTATTGACCCTATTCCTACTAAAGTATTGAGCACCCAACTTCCCCATGTTAGCTGATACTGTTTCCAGTTCTCTATCTCTTTTGATCCTCTCGCTCTCGCCTTTAAATTCACCGTCATCGCCCATCCTAAAAAAACCTTGACCACCCCGGCGTCGCCAACTACCATCCATCTCATATCACTTTCCTCTCCAAAGTCCTTGTACTCGGTGTCCCCCAGGATCTACCCTCGGCCGCTCCTATTTCCCATCTACACGCTGCCACTAGGTGACATCATCCAAAAGCACCGTGTTAGTTTTCACATGGACACTGACAACACCCAGCTTTCCTCACCACCATCCCGCTCCATTCCTCCACTGTTACTCAATTATCAAACTGCTTATCCCACATCCAGTACTGGATGAGCAGAAATTTCCTCCAATTAAAAACTGGGAAGATCAAAGCTATTGTCTTCAGTCACCATTAGAAATTCCGTACCCTAACTCCCGAGTCCATCCCTCTCCCTGGGAACTGTTTGAGGCTGAACCGCACTCTTGGTCCACATTGTCACTAATACCAGATATTTCAGTCTCCACAATGTCACCTGTCTCCATCCCCACCCCATCTGCTGCCGAAACCGTCATCCATGCCCCGGTCCCTCTAGACTTGGTGGTTCCAATACATTCCTGACCAGCCTCTCACATTCACCCCATCCCCACATGGAAACGTGAGTTTATCTAAAACTCTGATATCCATGTGTTTTCTCGCACCAGGTCCTGTTCACCCATTACCCTGTGCTCATTGACCTACACTGACTGCTGATCAAGTCATGCTGTGACCTTAAAATCTCTATTCTTTTATTCAAAGCCCTCCATGGACTTGTCCCTCTGTGTCTTTGCCGAGTTTCACAACCGGCTGATCAATCTGCAATCTCTCATTTTAACCTCTTGAAGCCCTGATTTTAATTTATCCACCATTAGTGGTCAACGCAGACATGGAACTCCGAAATTCCCTCCCAACCCTCTCCACTCCTCTATCTTTCCTGATTAAAGATAGTTGTTAAAATCTGCCTCGCCAATCAAGCTTTTGGCCATCTGTTCAAGCATTGTCTTATGTGAATTTGTGTCAATATTTTTTGTTTCTGAAACTCCTCTGACAGGCTTTGGGATGTTTATTACATTAATTTTGTTGTATCAATACAAGTTTGTCAACAGCCAGTTTGTACAAAGTAAGATTCCACAAATAGCAATCAGACCAGAGTCTGATTACTCCAGTTTTGTTGGAGTTAGTTAAAACACGAATCTTGGTCCCACTGGACCAGGAGAACCTCCCTGTGGACAGTGTGTGGATCATCTGAGCTCTCCTGAGCTGGGACTGGATACACACAAACCTCAGAATCCATCAGGACAGGCTGATAAAATTGTTATAAAAATCTAATAGGATCTTCGGTTTAGTACTGGAGACTTGGATTGGATTGGATTGCATTTGTTTATTGTCATGTGTACCGAGGTACAGTGAAAAGTATTTTTCTGTGAGCAGCTCAACAGATCATTAAGTACATGAGAAGAAAAGGGAATAAAAGAAAATACATAATAGGGCAACACAACATATACAATGTAACTACATAAGCACTGGCATCGGATGAAGCATACAGGGTGTAGTGTTAATGAGGTCAGTCCATAAGAGGGTCATTTAGGAGTCTGGTGACAGTGGGGAAGCTGTTTTTGAGTCCGTGCGTGTTCTCAGACTTCTGTATCTCCTGCCCGATGGAAGAAGTTGGAAGAGTGAGTAAGCCAGGTGGGAGGGATCTTTGATTATGCTGCCCGCTTTCCCCAGGCAGCGGGAGGTGTAGATGGAGTCAATGGATGGGAGGCAGGTTTGTGTGATGGACTGGGCGGTGTTCATGACTCTCTGAAGTTTCTTGCGGTCCTGGGCCGAGCAGTTGCCATACCAGGCTGTGATGCAGCCTGATAGGATGCTTTCTATGGTGCATCTGTAAAAGTTGGTAAGGGTTAATGTGGACTTGCCGAATTTCCTTAGTTTCCTGAGGAAGTATAGGCGCTGTTGTGCTTTCTTGGTGGTAGCGTCGACGTGGGTGGACCAGGACAGATTTTTGGAGATGTGCACCCCTAGGAATTTGAAACTGCTAACCATCTCCACCTCGGCCCCGTTGATGCTGACAGGGGTGTGTACAGTACAAAAGCAAGGCAGTTCTACTGAAATTTTACAAATCACTGATTAATCCTCAGCTGACGTATTGTGTTCAGTTCTGTGCACCCCACTTTGGGAAAGATTTCAAGGCCCTGGAGAGGGAGCTGGGAAAGGTTACCAGGGTAGCATCAGGGATAAGGGGTTTCAGTTCATTCAGGAGAGCTTCCATTCTTGAGAAGTTTACATGGGGACAAATTGTTTCCATTGGGAGGATGGTTGGTAATCTCAGATCACAGCTTTTAAATAATTAGCAATTTGAAGTAAAAGTTCAGAAACTTGTTGTAAACTAATTTCTAATGAGAGTTCCTGGATTATGGGGAAAGATCACAGACAGCCTTTCCTAAAGGGACACTGCAGCCCCAAGAACACAATCAGCTATAGATCCAGAATATTAAACTCCAGCCCAGTTACAGAGATTAATAACATCAGGAACAACAAATCCCAACTGTCAGAATGAACAAGGTTCAGTTCCGGATGTGATTAATAGCAATAATTTTGATTTGATTTGATTATTATTGTCACATGTATTAGTACACAGTGAAAAGTATTGTTTCTTGCATGCTGTGCGAACAATGCATACCGTACATAGGAAAGAAGGAGCGGCTGCAGAATGTAATCATAGAATTTACAGTGCAGAAGGAGGCCATTCGGCCCATCGAGTCTGCACCGGCTCTTGGAAAGAGCACCCTACCCAAGGTCAACACCTCCACCCTATCCCCATAACCCAGTAACCCCACTCAACACTAAGGGCAATTTTGGACACTAAGGGCAAATTTATCATGGTCAATCCACCTAACCTGCACATCTTTGGACTGTGGGAGGAAACTGGAGCACCCGGAGGAAACCCACGCCCACACGGGGAGGATGTGCAGACTCCGCACAGACAGTGACCCAAGCCGGGATCGAACCTGGGACCCTGGAGCTGTGAAGCAATTGTGCTATCCACAATGCTACCATGCTGCCCACGTCACAGTCATAGCTAGGGTGTAGAGAAAAGATCAACTTAATACTAGATAGGTCCATTCAAAAGTCTGATGGCAGTAGGGAAGAAGCTGCTCTTGAGTCGGTTGGTACGTGACCCCAAACTTTTGTATCTTTTTCCTGACGGAAGAAGATGGAAGAGAGTATATACGGGGTGCGTGGGTCCTTAATTATGCTGGCTGCCTTTCCGAGGCAGCGGGAATTATGGGTAGAGTCAATGGATGGGAGGCTGGTTTGAGTGATGGATTGGGCTACATTCACGACCTTTTGTAGTTTCCTGTGGTCTTAAGCAGAGCAGGCTCCATACCAAGCTGTGATACAACCAGAAAGAATGCTTTTTATGGTGCATCTGTAAAAGTTGGTGAGAGTCGCAGCTAACATGCCAAATTTCCTTAGTTTTCTGAGAAAGTAGTGATTGATGGGCTTTCTTAACTACAATGTCGGCATGGGGGGACCAGGACAGGTTGTTGGGAATCTGAACACCTAAAAACTTGAAGCACTCGACCCTTTCTACTTCGTTCCCATTGATGTACAGTGGCATGTTCTCCACTACGCTTCCTGAAGTTGATGATAATCTCCTTCATTTTGTTGACATTGAGGGAGAGATTATTGTTGTTGCACCAGTTCACCAGATTCTCTATCTCATTCCTGTACGTCATTGTTTGAAATCCAACCCACTACGGTGGGGTCATCAGCAAATTTGAAAATCGAGTTGGAGGGGAATTTTGCCACACAGTCATAGGTGTATAAGGAGTATAGTAGGGGGCTGAGGACACAGCCTTGTGGGGCAACGGTGTTGAGGATGATCATGGAGGAGGTGTTGTTGCCTATCCTTACTGATTGTGACCTGTGGGTTAGGAAGTTCAGGTCAGGAGTTCAATAGCAACAAAATCAAATCCCTGCAGTCACTTGTGAACTCGCTGGTGTCTCAGCATGCTGCCAGACTGTGTGAATATCTTCCCACATGTGGAGCAGCTAAACGGCCTGTCCCCTGTGTGAACCCGCTGGTGTCTCCTCAGGTGGGATGAACAAGTGAATTTGTTGCCACACTCAGAGCAGGTGAATGGTCTCTCCCCAGTGTGTATTCGCTGGTGTATCTGTAGGTGAGATAACTGAGCAAATTGCTTCCTACACTCAGAGCAGATGAACGGCTTCTCCCCAGTGTGAACTCGCTGGTGTACACTGAGGTGCGCTGAAGTCCGGAATCTCTTTCCACAGGATGCACAGCTGAACAGCCTCTCCGCACTGTGAATTCGCTGGTGACTTAGCAGGTCAGAGGATCCAATGAATCCTTTCCCACATACAGGACAGGTGAACGGTCTCGCCCCAGTGTGAACTTGCTGGTGTCTCAGCAGATTGGATGACTGAATGAATTCCTTCCCACACTCAGAGCAGCTGAACCGCGTCTCTCCAGTGTGAACTCGCTGGTGTCTCTGCAGGTCAGATAACTGAGTGAATCCCTTCTCACACTCGGGGCAGGTGAACGGTTTCTCCCCAGTGTGAAACCGCTGGTGTGTTAGCAGTTGGGATGACTGAGTGAATCCTTTCCCACACTCTGAGCAGGTGAATGGTCTCTCCCCAGTGTGACTGCGTCGATGAATTTCCAGCAGGGCTGGGCAACTGAATCCTTTCCCACAGTCCTCACATTTCCACGGTTTCTCCATTGTGCAGGTGTCCTTGTGTTTCTCCAGGTTGAATGACCAGTTAAATCTTTGTCCACACACAAAACGTGTACGATCTCTTCCCACTGTGAATGGTGTGATTTTTTTGCAGACTGTAACGAGTTAAAGCTCTTTCCACAGTCAGTTCACTGGAACACTCTCACTCAGGTGTGTGTTGTGTGGGTCTCAGTGCTTTTCCAATCGCACTGATGTTTCCACGGTCAGTTCACTGGAACTCTCTCACTCAGGTGCATGTGTCTAAATGCTTTTCCAGTCACATTATGTTTGAGGTCTTTTCCCACAGACAGAAAAGATGAATAATTCCTCCCAATTCAAAGTCAGAAGATATTCAGGTCCTGATGAATCGAGTGACTCTGCTGGATCTTTGCGATATTTGATTTGAGTTTCCCATCTGCAAATCCTCTCTTTCTAATTCTCTGCAAAAAGAATTTGCAAAAGTCATCACCCAGGAATAGGAACATAGAATTCCAGTTTCTATGGAACACTTTTTCATCCTTTCGTTACCCCAAATCTGCAAATTCCTTTCTCACTCTAAATGCCTTTAGATTAAAATTCTCCTCATTGTGTTCACATTTCTCCATGGCTTCATCACCCATCTCTGCAACCGCCACAAACCTCCAAGATATCGGCGCTGCTCTAATTCTCTTTTTAATTGTTCCACTATTACTGACTATACCTTCAGTTCTCTCATCCTCAAGCTCTGAAATTCTCTCCTTACACCTCTCTGTCTCCTATTTTCTCATCCTTTAAGACACTGGAGTATTGCTAAAAGGACGTCTGTCAAAACCCTTTTTAATGATATACATAATAATAATAACTTATTGTCACAAGTAGGCTTCAATGAAGTTACTGTGAAAAGCCCTCAGTCACCACATTCCGGCACCTGTTCGGGGAGGCTGGTATGTGAATTGAACCCGCGCTGCTGGCATTGTTCTGCATTACAAACCAGCTATTTAGCCCACTGTGCTAAACCAGCCCCATCAGGACATCGGGGCAGACACAGAAATACCAAATTTTAAAGATTATCAGTCAGGCTCTTTAACTTCCGAGAAGCTCCATATATTCATACTCGGAGAATGGAATGTGTCCAGGAGAGGGACCTCTTCTGAAAATAAACAATGGCATAGATGACAGCTCCCTGCTGCAATGTCCATGGAAAGGTCCTGACCAGTCAGAACGGAGTGTCCGACCAATCCACACCTTTTCGTCCTGCAGCATCAATTGTTGTTTGCTTTGAAATTTGGTATTTTTGCATCAATCCGGATGAACGCAACATGGGCGTGGGAGTGGAGAATCGCGCCCCATGTCTCTTTTATTTAGCAAAACTTCAGTACCACTGAGTGACTATGGGTTTACAGTTCTCCTGTTGCTGATCTGAAAGTCCCCATGAACGCGCATTTTATGAATGATTCCCATGGATCCTGATGAAGTCATTGCCCTGCAGAGATGGCGGAGCCGCATGCGCTTTGCTGCACATTGCCCCAATAAAGATGGAGGCCGCGCGTGCGCTTTGATGAACATTGCCCTAGAAAGATGGCGGCCGTTAAAATCAGGAGCAAAGTCTCGGGACCGAGCAATCCCGGGACCGAGAGTATATTCAGGGTTCAGTGTCCATTTAATTAATTTATTAAGTCTCTCTAACATACCCGTCGGCTCTATCTCGGTCCAACTGTTTATTTTCGGCTCTGGATCTGCACTCCGCCTTTAAAAAGCTGCTGGCTCCTGGTCTGAATGTATTGGCTGCGCATGCTCCAGCACAATGATTGACATCGACATCGGACCAATAGGAAGAGGGGGCGGGACTGGTGATGCGGGAACGCTGGTCCTCCAACCAATTGGAGTGAATGAGGGGCGGGGCTAGGAGAAGCATGCGCTGTGCGATTTCTGGGTCAGGAAGAAGGCGGTCAGGTTGAAAGTCCAGCGGAGAAAGGGGCCGAGTGCAGGAGAGTGGACTGGGAGGGATTGTCAAACACTCGGTGCAGGACTGCAAACCCGAATTACAAAATCCTGGCGCCGAGTTTATACCGAGTGTTTGGAAACTCGGAGATTATAGGGGAAGGATTTACAAATAGCAAAGTCAAACCAAGAAAAATGTCTCTCAATTCCTACCCAGGACACACAGTGATGTCCTTTTTATTGTAAAGTCCTTTTTACAGAATATTAAATGGGATGGATTTGCAGCGGGACACTTAAACCAATCATTACACGCAGGACCTGACTGAGTCACTCAATTCATCAGGGTGTATCGCAATTTGTGGAAGGAAAAGGTTTGCATCATAGTGAGGCGGTCATGGAAGATTGTCCTGCTGTCAGCATCACAGTGAAGCAGACTGGGAAGAGTGTCCTGCTGCCAGCATCACAGTGAAGCAGACTGGGAAGAGTGTCCTGCTGTCAGCATCACAGTGAAGCAGACTGGGAAGAGTGTCCTGCTGTCAGCATCACAGTGAAGCAGACTGGGAAGAGTGTCCTGCTGTCAGCATCTCAGCGAAGCAGACTGGGAAGAGTGTCCTGCTGTCAGCATCGCAGTGAAGCAGACTGGGAAAAGTGTCCTGCTGTCAGCGTCACAGTGAAGCAGCCTGGGAAGAGTGTCCTGCTGTCAGCATCACAGTGAAGCAGACTGGGAAGACTGAGGGGATGTGGGAATTGTGGGAAGGGATTCAGGACCCCTTCTGACCTTGAAAAGCACTGGCGTTGTCACTCTGGGGAGAGGATGTTCACCTGCTCTACATGTGGGGAGGGATTTACTATTTCAGCCCATCTGCTAACACAGCAGCGGGTTCACACTGATGAGAGTTTGTTTAAATGCCCAGACTGTTGGAACTGCTATAAAAGTTCTGGCGAACTGATGTCTCATCAACGTGTTCACAATGATGAGAGCCTATTCAGGTGCTCTCGCTGTGTAATGGGATTCAAGCGATCATCTCAACTCGCTGTACACCAGCGAGTTCACACCAGGGACAGGCCGTTTACCTGCTCCAATTGTGCAAAGGGATTCACTCAGTCAACCGACCTGTTGCCACACCAGAGAATTCACACTGGGGAGAGGCCGTTCACCTGCTCTGATTGTGGGAAGGGATTCACTGTCATCTAACCTACTGGTCCACCGGCGAGTTCACATTGGGGAGAGGCCATTTGTCTATTCCAAGTGTGTGAAGGGATTCACTACCTCGTCCACTCTGCTGAGACACCAAAGAGTTCACCACGTGCAACCAGAAGTCAAAATCCAGGAAAATATTAACACCCAAATCAGCAAGTATGGACTGATATAAAATTTATTAATGGTAAATCATCTTTTATTAATACAACTTTTTTGTGGATGAGGTTTGTGCTGTAGATGGTGTATACAGGAACTTTCAAAACGTGTTCAGTAGAATTGAAGTTTATGAATAAAGACATAACAGGGTCAACAGCAGAAAGGATACAAAATTATTGAGAGTAAGACTGCACAGTTTATTTCTAATAGTATATTATAAAATACTTTCAATTTATACATACAGAATTGCAGAGTTAAAAATATGAATTGATTAACAGTCCTTTAAAAATAGAAATCAGTTAACAGCCCTTTGTCATCTGCTAACACACTAACGTCTCTAAGAGAAGGATATATCTAAACATAGAAAATCCTGAAGTATCTCATATCAATTTCTAATACATTTCGAAGAAGTTCAATAGAAACATACTTACAAAATCCACGATGGTCTTTGTTTGACGAAGCAGGCTGAGGAACAGAACTTTGACTGCACTCTTAGCAGGAGAGAGAGTGAGTACCGATTCTGTGAATCTGCCTGTTTACATACACATTTCTTCCTATTTGGTGTATGGCTTGTGTAATGTGGTCGGACAGGGAGTTGTTCGAGACACACCTCTACTTTTCTCTATTTTTAATGTGTCAATATTCTTCAATATATAGATGTCCAGATAGCCACTGTTTCAAATGGCATTCTCAAGTGTCTAAGGTTCCATAGCTAAGAAGGAAGTTTGCTTCTTTTATTCTACTTGCTATCTCTATATACCTTCAAGTGCCCTGGCTTGTGGTGAGAATTGCAGGAAGGTAATTTGAAGAATTTATGGGCTGTTCTGAAGCCCTGCATTTGTCTGAGGTGACTCAATGATCCCAGGGGACATCGAAAGTTTTTGTAGCTCCTACTGACTTTTGAAAGACCTTTCTCTTAAATTGTTTTATTCCACTTAGAATTAAAACACATGGTATATTAATTTCTGCTGCTTATACATGTCCTTATTCTAAAGCAAATTCTGCAGACAGTGTGATATCCATCACTGATGTGGTTGACAGCAAAATACAACTCCTGAAGTCACTTGTGAACTCAGTGGTGTCTCAGCAGTTTGGATGATTGAGTGAATCCCTTCCCACACTCGGAGCAGGTGAACGGCCTCTCACCAATGTGAACCTGCTTATATGTCATGAGGTGGGATGTCCTCAGGGCGTTTATATCCCTTATTGCAGACTGGGCATTTAAATGCTTCCTCACTGTGAACCTGCTGGTGTGTCAGCAGACTGGATGACTGAGTGAATCCCTTCCCACACACAGTGCAGGTGAATGGCCTCGCCCCAGTGTGAACACGCTGGTGTTTAGAGAGTTGAGATGATTGTTTGAACCCAGACTCACAGTGAGAGCATCTGAACGGTCTCTCATCAGTGTGAACACGTTGATGGAGCATCAGTTCCCCGGAACTTTTATAGCATTTCCCGCGGTCTTGGCATTTAAAAGGTCTCTCCTCAGTATGAACCAGCTGGTGTCTCCGCAGGGTGGATGACTGAGTGAATCTCTTCCCACATTCCGTGCAAGTGAACGGCCTCTCTCCAGTGTGAATTCGCTGGTGTTCAGTGAGGCCAGATGATTTCCTGAACCCAGTCCCACAGTGAGAGCACCTGAACGGCCTCTCGTCAGTGTGAACACGTTTATGGTGCATCAGTTCTCCAGAACTTTTATAGCACCTCCCGCAGTCTGGACATTTGAAAGGTCTCTCGTCAGTGTGAACACGTTGATGAGACATCAGTTCTCCAGAACTTTTATAACTCTTCCCGCAGTCCAAGCATTTAAACGGTTTCTCCTCAGTGTGAACACGTTGATGACGTATCAGTTCCCCAGAACTTTTATAGCATTTCCCACAGTCTGGACATTTAAAAGGTCTCTCGTCAGTGTGAATACGTTGATGGGACATCAGATCGCTAAAGCTTTTACAGCACTTCCTGCAGTCTGGGCATTGAAAAGGTCTCTCATCAGTGTGAACTCGCTGGTGTCTCAGCAGGTGGGATGACTGAGTGAATCCCTTCTCACACTCAGGACAGGTGAACGGCCTCTCTCCGGTGTGACTGCGTCGATGAGTTTCCAGCTCAGACGGGTGATTAAATCTCTTCCCACAATCTCCACATTTCCACGGTTTCTCCCCGCTGTGATTGCATTTATGTTTCAACAGGTCAGATGATTGGTTAAAGCCTCGACCACACACACAGCACGTGTACGGTTTCTCTCCGCTGTGAACGGGGCTTTTTTCTTCCATGTTCAAATTCCGATGATATTCAGTTTAGGATAAAGTGGGCGATGGCATCAGACCCAAATGTGATATTGGGTTTGAGTTTCTTGACCGCAATCCTCCCCTTCTCACCTGTGAAATTGATTCAAAAGAGAAAAGAGGGAGTGAAACACACAAAGACAGGTTGTGAAATTGAGCATAATGAAGCTGGTCATTTGTGGGACCATCATTGGGAAAAAGTGACTGAAAACTGTCAGATTGTCGTAAAAACCCGACTGGTTCAGTGACATTGATCAGAGATGGACCCTTCCAACTGAGGGAGCGGTGAGGGGGGGAAACATAGAGAGGCAATGAGAGTAAGAGAGACAATGTGTGAGAGAGAGATTGAAACAGAAAGAGAGGGGGGGGGGATCAATGAGAGAGTGGGATAGGCAGGACAGGCAATGAGAGCCGAGAGAGAGAGAGAGAGGCAATGAGAGATGAGGTTCAAAGAGGGAGAGAGAAAAATAAATGGAAATAGAAAAAGAGGGGCTGGGGATGGACTTCATATATCTGGATTATTTAATTCCAGCCTCTTGAACATTTCCGATTTTAATCACTCCACAATTTTGGTGACCAGTCTATCAGTTACCTGGGCCCCACGCTCTGGAATTTACTCATTAATCGTCTCCCCTCACTATCCTCATTAATCCTCTCCCTCTCACTACCTCACTATCGTCATTAATCCTCTCCCTCTCACTACCTCTTTCCTCATTAATCCTCTCCCCCTCACTACCTCACTTTCCTAATTTATCCTCTCCCCCTCACTACCTCACGTTCCTCATTAATCCTCCCCCTCACTACCTCACTTTCCTCATTAATCCTCCCCCTCACTACCTCACTTTCCTCATTAATCCTCCCCCTCACTACCTCACTTTCCTCATTAATCCTCCCCCTCACTACCTCACTTTCCTAATTTATCCTCTCCCCCTCACTACCTCACTTTCCTCATTAATCCTCTCCCCCTCACTACCTCTTTCCTCATTAATCCTCTCCCCCTCACTACCTCACTTTCCTCATTAATCCTCCCCTCACTACCTCACTTTCCTCATTAATCCTCCCCTCACTACCTCACTTTCCTCATTAATCCTCCCCCTCACTACCTCACTTTCCTCATTAATCCTCCTCCTCACTACCTCTCTTTCCTCATTAATCCTCTCCCCCTCACTACCTCTCTTTCCTCATTAATCCTCTCCCCTCACTTTCCTCATTAATCCTCCCCCTCACTACCTCACTTTCCTCATTAATCCTCCCCCTCACTACCTCACTTTCCTCATTAATCCTCCCCTCCTCACTACCTCACTTTCCTCATTAATCCTCCCCCTCACTACCTCTCTTTCCTCATTAATCCTCCCCCTCACTACCTCTTTCCTCATTAATCCTCTCCCCTCACTTTCCTCATTAATCCTCCCCCTCACTACCTCACTTTCCTCATTAATCCTCCCCCTCACTACCTCTCTTTCCTTATTAATCCTCTCCCCTCACTTTCCTCATTAATCCTCCCCTCACTACCTCACTTTCCTCATTAATCCTCTCCCCCTCACAACCTCACTTTCCTCATTAATCCTCTCCCCCTCACTACCTCGTTCCTCATTAATCCTCTCCCCCTCACTACCTCACTATCCTCATTAATCCTCCCCCTCACTACCTCACTTTCCTCATTAATCCTCCCCTCCTACCTCGCTTTCCTCATTAATCCTCCCCCCTCACTTTCCTCATTAATCCTCTCCCACTCACTACCTCGTTCCTCATTAGTCCTCTCCCTCTCACTACCTCACTTTCCTCATTAATCCTCCCCTCCTACCTCGCTTTCCTCATTAATCCTCCCCCCTCACTTTCCTCATTAATCCTCTCCCACTCACTACCTCGTTCCTCATTAGTCCTCTCCCTCTCACTACCTCACTTTCCTCATTAATCCTCCCCTCCTCACTACCTCTTTCCTCATTAATCCTCTCCCCTCACTTTCCTCATTAATCCTCTCCCCCTCACTACCTCACTTTCCTCATTAATCCTCCCCTCACTACCTCTCTTTCCTCATTAATCCTCCCCTCCTCACTACCTCTCTTTCCTCATTAATCCTCTCCCCTCACTTTCCTCATTAATCCTCTCCCCCTCACTACCTCACTTTCCTCATTAATCCTCCCCCTCACTACCTCTCTTTCCTCATTAATCCTCTCCCCTCACTTTCCTCATTAATCCTCTCCCCCTCACTACCTCTCTTTCCTCATTTATCCTCCCCTCCTCACTACCTCTCTTTCCTCATTAATCCTCTCCCCTCACTTTCCTCATTAATCCTCTCCCTCTCACTACCTCACTTTCCTCATTAATCCTCCCCTCCTACCTCGCTTTCCTCATTAATCCTCCCCCCTCACTTTCCTCATTAATCCTCTCCCACTCACTACCTCTTCCTCATGAGTCCTCTCCCTCTCACTACCTCACTTTCCTCATTAATCCTCTCCCCCTCACTACCTCGTTCCTCATTAATCCTCTCCCTCTCACTACCTCACTTTCCTCATTAATCCTCTCCCCCTCACTACCTCTTTCCTTATTAATCCTCTCCCCCTCACTACATCACTATCCTCATTAATCCTCGCCCCTCTCAAAGGGATGATGGATTATATTTGCAAAGTTACATTGGAGAAACTGGGGTTGTTTTCCTTGGAGTAAATGGGACTTAGGATAGATTTGATAAAGGTGTACAAGTTTCTAATACGTTTAGCTAAGGCCGATTATAATTTAAAAAAATAGCTGTCCCCATTAGCTGTCGAAAAGCATTATGGGACACATTGAAGATTTTGAGCAAGATTATACAGGGGAATGTCAGGAAGAAATTTTACACAGTGGTAATGACCTGGAACTCAATGCTTACACTCAAAGACCAATAATATCCATGTCCTGATGAATCAAGTCACAATGTAAGATTTTGATGTGATATTTGGTTCAGTGTCCTGTCTGCAAATCCTCCTCTGAATGCCGTTTACAAAAGTCAGCAGTGTTAGTCCAGGATAGTAATTGCAAAGGGATAAACATTTCTCTTAGTTTAAGTTTGCGGTGTGTAAATCGCCTTTCTAACCGCTTGGAAAAGGAGTTTCCAAAATCCATCATAATCAGTCCAGGATAGAAATTCGCAACATTCCCTCCTCGCCACCCTGGCCCAGGATGCCTGCTCATGCTGCCTACTCCACACTGTCCCTCGTCATTGTCAGCAGCCCCTGGACTCCAGAAGGACATCTACTCAGGGTTGTGAGTTTCAGCCATGGGTCTTCATGTGACTGAACAGACCCACATGGGGCAGGACATAAACAGGGTAGATAGGAAGAGCTTTTTTTTTTTTTTAAATATATTTTATTCAAGATTTTTTGGCCAAACATGACAGTACATTGTGTATCCTTTACACAGCAATATAACAATATAAATAACAATGGCCAGTTTTAAACAAAGAAATAAATAATATATAAACAAAATCAAAAACAAAACTACATGGCAACTGCCTTGTACAAAATAAATACTCTCCAGAAATACAATCCAACAATCCAATATACAATTACCTATAACAACTACCTATACATATTATACATATACACTAACATCCCTGAGAATCCTTCTGGTTCCTCCCCCCCCCGGGTTGCTGCTGCTGTCTTCTTCTTTTCCATTCCCTCTATCTTTCTGTGAGGTATTCGACAAACGGTTGCCACCGCCTGGTGAACCCTTGAGCCGATCCCCTTAGGACGAACTTAATCCGTTCCAACTTTATAAACCCTGCCATGCCATTTATCCAGGTCTCCACACCCGGGGGCTTGGCTTCCTTCCACATCAACAGTATTCTGCGCCGGGCTACTAGGGACGCAAAGGCCAAAACATCAGCCTCTTTCGCCTCCTGCACTCCCGGCTCTTCTGCAACCCCGAATATAGCCAACCCCCAGCTTGGTTCGACCTGGACCCCAACCACCTTCGAAAGCACCTTTGTCACCCTCACCCAAAACCCCTGTAGTGCCGGACATGACCAGAACATGTGGGTGTGATTCGCTGGGCTTCTCGAGCATCTCGCACACCTATCCTCTACTCCAAAAAATGTACTGAGCCGTGCTCCAGTCATATGCGCCCTGTGTAACACCTTAAATTGTATCAGGCTTAGCCTGGCACACGAGGACGATGAGTTTACCCTACTTAGGGCATCAGCCCACAGCCCCTCCTCAATCTCCTCCCCCAGCTCCTCTTCCCATTTCCCTTTCAGCTCATCTACCATAATCTCCCCCTCGTCCCTCATTTCCCTATATATGTTTGATACCTTCCCGTCCCCCACCCATGTCTTTGAGATCACTCTGTCCTGCACCTCCTGCGTCGGGAGCTGCGGGAATTCCCTCACCTGTTGCCTCGCAAAAGCCCTCAGTTGCATATACCGGAATGCATTCCCTTGGGGCAACCCATATTTTTCGGTCAGCGCTCCCAGACTTGCAAACGTCCCATCTACGAACAGATCTCTCAATTGTGTTACCCCTGCTCTTTGCCATGTTCCAAATCCCCCATCCATTCTCCCCGGAACAAACCTATGGTTATTTCTTATCGGGGACTGCACCGAGGCTCCCGTCTTTCCCCTATGCCGTCTCCACTGCCCCCAAATTTTCAGTGTAGCCACCACCACCGGGCTTGTGGTGTATTTCTTCGGTGAGAACGGCAACGGCGCCGTCACCATAGCTTGTAGGCTAGTCCCCCTACAGGACGCCCTCTCCAGCCTCTTCCACGCCGCTCCCTCCTCTTCTCCCATCCACTTACACACCATTGAGATATTGGCGGCCCAGTAGTACTCACTTAGGCTCGGTAGTGCCAGCCTCCCCCTATCCCTACTACGCTGCAAAAATCCCCTCCTCACTCTCGGGGTCTTCCCGGCCCACACAAAACTCATGATACTCTTCTCAATTCTTTTGAAAAAAGCCTTCGTGATCACCGCCGGGAGGCACTGAAACACAAAAAGGAATCTCGGGAGGACCACCATTTTAACCGGCTGCACCCTCCCTGCCAATGACAGGGACATCTGTTCCACCAACCGCGTTAAATTTAGCCTATGCAATGTACCCCAATTCTTGGCTATCTGGATCCCCAAGTACCGAAAGTCCCTTGTTACCTTCCTCAACGGTAAGTCCTCTATTTCTCTGCTCTGCTCCCCTGAATGCACCACAAACAACTCACTTTTCCCCATGTTCAATTTATATCCTGAAAGATAGGAAGAGCTTTTTCTCGTCAGTAGTGAGGTCAATAACCAGGGGCATAGAATTAAGATAAGGAGGAGTTTTCGAGGGGATTTGACGAATCTGAAGAAGTGGGTTCAAGAGAACAGGATTCATTTCCGTCATCCCTACTCTGCCACCTCTCTGTCTCCTCAATAAGACATTGGGACTCAAAGGGTAATGTAGTTTGATGGACAGGTTGACTCCATTCTGAACAATGGGGACCAGGCACGTCCCAATCATTCAAAACATTGCCCCCAACAAAGCTGGCGACACTGCCAGCGTTCGGTTGCATTGCCCCGAATAAAGATGGTGGCCAATAATGGGGGCCGATCACGAGCAGCTGTGGCCCCCACTCTGTATAAATGGAAACCGGTAGGTTCTTATTTGGGGTTTAAAGTTTACACAACATGTTTAAGAAGCCTCTCCAGCCACCTGTCGGTCCTTCGCTCCCTCAATTCAAGCAAAAATACACTTTACCAATTGTGAATCCGGACATGAACTTGCTCTCCATCGCCATTACTCACACTGCGCATGCTCCAGTCACATTGGCTCCGCCCATTATACATTCCAATTGGTCGGAGGACCAGCCACTCCCTCTTGTCCTCCAGGAATGTGCCTTTTCCTATTGGTCCAGATCAACCGTCAATCACTCCCCGAATATTGTGATCTGAGCATGCGCAGTGCGGCAGAGGAAGCCGGATACCAGTGCGCATGCGTATTGTGCGAGAGAGAGAGAGTTTGGATCATGCGCAGTGTGATTGATGGCTCGGCGCTTGTTTGTCCCGGAGAAGCGGAGTCAGCGTCAGACGGTGGGTGGGATGATTTTGAAACACTTAGTGGATCCGCAAACCATTCACAATCATTGTCAGCTCCCTGGTTTGCAGCTGCGGGACTTCTCCCTCCCAGGAACAGGCACAGGTTAACGGGCACCATCCTGCTTCAGCCACTGGAGGATGGTTCACATCAGAGGATGGGGGAGGATAATAAATAAGAGCTTACACTTTGCACTCAAATCAATGAGGACTCTGATCTCTGACAAGGAAGGAAACCCTGGCAGGTGGGTGGGGAGGATTCACAAACACCCGCTGGAGGCCCCAAACCCCCAATAAGACCCATTGATTTTATTGTCAGTCTGCAGACAGGAGCTGGAGAACTGAACCCAGGCAGAGGAGAGGGAGGGAGAAAACTGGGAGTGGAGGAAAGAAATGGTGAGATGGGTTTGGATTTCAGTCCAGGGAGGAGGGAGAGTGTGTGGGATGGGGATTTACAGGCCTCTTTACAGTTCTATCATCCTTGTTTTCTTGTTAAAATCAATTCCACAGGATATTAGGAGAGGATTTGCAGTGAGACATCAGAAACATCATTTCAGGACTTCCGGGTGCGGCGATGACCAGCTGAGTCGCACGTTTCGGCAGCTCCCTGTGAAACGGACTTTTGGGCTCTTGATAGGAGCCCCAACGGCAATTTCAACGGCTGAAAACACCGTGCGGTAAACCAGAAGGGTGTCCCCCCTGGACACGGATGGAAAAAGGAGAGGAAAGTGGCCGGATTGCAGCGGATCCTTTGGAACAACGGCAAGGAAGGCAAGCAGAAACCAAGATGGCGTCGGAAGGTGGCAGTTTCATATGGGGCCCTGAACAACAAGAGTTTTTGAAACGCTGCGTGGAGGAGATAAAAAAGGAAATGAAGAAAGAGTTGTTGGCCCCGATATTACAGGCGATTGAAGGGCTGAAAGAGGAACAAAAGACCCAGGAGCAGGAGCTTCGGGTCGTGAAGGCGAAAGCAGCAGAGAATGAAAACGATATACAGGGCCTGGTGGTGAAGTCGGAGATACAGGAGGCACACCAGAAACGATCTGTGGAGAGGTTGGAGGCACTGGAAAATAATGCAAGGAGGAACAACTTGAGGATTCTTGGCCTTCCTGAAGGTGTGGAGGGGGCGGACGTCGGGGCATATGTGAGCACGATGCTGCACTCGTTAATGGGAGTGGAGGCCCCGACGGGTCCGTTGGAGGTGGAGGGAGCATACCGAGTTATGGTGCGAGGATCGAGAGCAGGAGAAGCTCCCAGAGCCATAGTGGTGAGATTTCTCCGTTTTAAGGATAGAGAAATGGTCCTTAGATGGGCGAAGAAAACTCGGTGTAGTAAATGGGAGAACGCGGTGATCCGCGTCTATCAAGATTGGAGTGCGGAGGTGGCGAGAAGGAGGGAGAGCTTTAATCGGGCCAAAGCGGTACTTCACAAAAAAAAGATAAAGTTTGGAATGCTGCAACCGGCAAGACTGTGGGTCACATATCAAGGGAGGCACCACTACTTTGAGACGGCGGATGAAGCGTGGACTTTTATTGTAGAAGAAAAATTGGAATGATTGGACTACGAAAATGAACGTTTGGACAAAGTGGTGGGACGAGTGGGGGGGGTGCGAAGATTGATTGTATGATTAATCCTGCGGTATGGTAACCTTTCTTTCTCCCACAGGTGGTGATGGGGGGAGGTGGGGAGGGAGAGGAGATGGGGCGTTGGCCATGGGAGGCGGGGCCGAGGGAGAGGCGCGGGCTTGGTTCCCGCGCTATGATAATTATGGCGGGAATAGAGAAGCAGGAAGGAGGGGGCGCCGCACGGGGCGAGCCGTGATCACGGGGGGAAGCCGAGGTCAGCCAGAGTTTGCTGACTTCTGGGAGCAACATGGGGGGAGTAATTACACTAGCGGGGGGTCTAGCGGGGGGGGGGGGGGGGGGGAATTACTGGGTTGCTGCTGCTGGGGAAAGGGGGGAGTGGGTACGGGAAAGGATGGGCGGGGGGGCACCGTCTGGGAGAAATACAGCTGCGTGGGAACTGGGCGAGAAGCTGGAAAAAGATGATGGCTAACCGGCAAGGGGGGGGGTGGGAAGCCCCCCAACTCGGCTGATCACGTGGAACGTGAGGGGGCTTAACGGGCCGATAAAGAAGGCACGAGTACTCGCACACCTTAAGAAACTTAAAGCAGATGTGGCCATGTTACAGGAAACGCACCTGAAACTGATAGATCAGGTTAGGTTGCGCAAAGGATGGGTAGGGCAGGTGTTCCATTCGGGGCTGGATGCGAAAAACAGGGGGGTGGCTATATTAGTGGGGAAGCGGGTAATGTTCGAGGCAAAGACTATAGTGGCGGATAACGGGGGTAGATACGTGATGGTGAGTGGCAAATTACAGGGAGAGATGGTGGTGTTGGTAAACGTGTATGCCCCGAATTGGGACGATGCCAATTTTATGAGGCGAATGCTAGGACGCATCCCTGACCTAGAGACCGGAAAGCTGATAATGGGGGGAGACTTTAACACGGTGTTGGAACCAAGGCTGGATAGGTCGAAGTCCAGGACTGGTAGGAGGCCGGCAGCAGCCAAGGTGCTTAAGGATTTTATGGAGCAGATGGGAGGGGTGGACCCGTGGAGATTCAGTAGACCTAGGAGTAAGGAGTTCTCGTTTTTCTCCTATGTCCATAAAGTCTATTCACGCATAGACTTTTTTGTGTTGGGTAGGGCATTGATCCCGAGGGTGAGGGGAACGGAATATACGGCTATAGCCATTTCGGATCATGCCCCACACTGGGTAGACTTGGAGATAGGGGAGGAAACAAGAGGGCGTCCACCCTGGAGAATGGACATGGGACTAATGGCGGATGAGGGGGTGTGCTTAAGGGTGAGGGGATGCATTGAAAAGTACTTGGAACTCAATGACAATGGGGAGGTTCAGGTGGGAGTGGTCTGGGAGGCGTTGAAGGCGGTGGTTAGGGGGGAGCTGATATCAATAAGGACACATAAAGGGAAGCAGGAGAGTAAGGAACGGGAGCGGTTGTTGCAAGAACTTTTGAGGGTGGACAGACAGTATGCGGAAGCACCGGAGGAGGGACTGTATAGGGAAAGGCAAAGGCTGCATGTGGAATTTGACTTGCTGACCACAGGCACTGCAGAGGCACAATGGAGGAAGGCGCAGGGTGTACAGTATGAATATGGAGAGAAGGCGAGCAGATTGCTGGCACACCAATTGAGGAAAAGGGGAGCAGCGAGGGAAATAGGGGGGGTGAGAGACGAAGATGGAGAGACGGAGCGGGGAGCGGAGAGAGTGAATGAAGTGTTTAAGACATTTTATAAAAAATTGTATGAAGCTCAACCCCCGGATGGGAGGGAGAGAATGATGGAGTTTTTGGATCGGCTGGAAATTCCCAAGGTGGAAGAGCAGGAAAGGATGGGATTGGGAGCACAGATCACGGTAGAAGAAGTGGTGAAAGGAATTAGGAACATGCAGACGGGAAAGGCCCCGGGACCGGACGGATTCCCAGTTGAATTTTACAGAAAATATTTGGACTTGCTCGCCCCGCTACTGACGAGGACCTTTAATGAGGCAAAGGAAAGGGGACAACTGCCCCCGACTATGTCAGAAGCAACGATATCGCTTCTTTTAAAGAAGGAAAAGGATCCGCTACAATGCGGGTCCTACAGACCAATCTCCCTCCTCAATGTAGATGCCAAGGTCTTGGCCAAGGTAATGGCAATGAGAATAGAGGAATGTGTCCCGGGGGTGGTTCATGAGGACCAAACTGGGTTTGTGAAGGGGAGACAGCTGAACACGAACATACGGAGGTTGTTAGGGGTAATGATGATGGCCCCACCAGAGGGTGAAACGGAGATAGTAGTGGCGATGGATGCCGAGAAAGCATTTGATAGAGTGGAGTGGGATTATCTGTGGGAGGTGTTGAGGAGATTTGGGTTCGGAGAGGGGTATGTTAGATGGGTGCAGCTGTTGTATAGGGCCCCAGTGGCGAGTGTGGTCACGAATGGACGGGGATCGGCATATTTTCGGCTCCATAGAGGGACAAGGCAGGGATGTCCTCTGTCCCCATTACTGTTTGCACTGGCGATTGAGCCCCTGGCGATAGCGCTGAGAGGTTCCAATGGATGGAGGGGAATACTTAGGGGAGGAGAAGAACACCGGGTATCTTTATATGCGGATGATCTGCTACTATATGTGGCGGATCCAGCGGAGGGGATGCCAGAAATAATGCGGATACTTGGGGAGTTTGGGGATTTTTCAGGGTATAAATTGAACATGGGGAAGAGTGAGCTGTTTGTGGTGCATCCAGGGGAGCAGAGTAGAGAAATAGAAGACCTACCGTTGAGGAAGGTAACAAGAGACTTTCGTTACCTGGGGATCCAGATAGCTAAGAATTGGGGCACATTGCACAGGCTAAATTTGACGCGGTTGGTGGAACAGATGGAGGAAGATTTCAAGAGATGGGATATGGTAGCATTGTCAATGGCAGGGAGGGTGCAGGCGGTTAAGATGGTGGTCCTCCCGAGATTCCTCTTTGTATTTCAGTGTCTCCCGGTGGTGATCACAAAGGCTTTTTTCAAAAGGATAGAAAAGAGTATCATGGGTTTTGTTTGGGCCGGGAATACTCCGAGAGTGAGGAAGGGATTCTTACAGCGTAGTAGGGATAGGGGGGGGGCTGGCACTACCGAGCCTAAGTGAGTATTATTGGGCCGCTAATATTTCAATGGTGAGTAAGTGGATGGGAGAGGAGGAAGGAGCGGCGTGGAAGAGATTAGAGAGGGCGTCCTGTAGGGGGACCAGCCTGCAGGCTATGGTGACAGCCCCATTGCCGTTCTCACCAAGGAACTATACCACGAGTCCGGTGGTGGTAGCTACACTGAAGATTTGGGGACAGTGGAGACGACATAGGGGAAAGACCGGAGCACTGGGGGGGTCCCCGATAAGAAACAACCATAGGTTTGCCCCGGGGGGAATGGATGGGGGATATGGAATGTGGCAAAGAGCAGGTATAACGCAATTGAAAGATCTATTTGTGGATGGGAAGTTTGCGAGTCTGGGAGCGCTGACCGAGAAATATGGGTTGCCCCAAGGGAATGCATTCAGGTACATGCAATTGAGGGCTTTTGCGAGGCAACAGGTGAGGGAATTCCCGCAGCTCCCGACACAAGAGGTGCAGGACAGAGTCATCTCAAAGAAATGGGTGGGGGACGGTAAGGTGTCGGATATATATAGGGAAATGAGAGACGAAGGGGAGACTATGATGGACGAACTAAAAGGGAAATGGGAAGAAGAGCTAGGGGAGGAGATTGAGGAGGGGATGTGGGCAGATGCCCTAAACAGGGTAAACTCGTCGTCCTCGTGCGCCAGGCTAAGCCTGATTCAGTTTAAGGTATTACACAGGGCACATATGACTGGAACACGGCTCAGTAAATTTTTTGGGGTGGAGGATAGGTGTGCGAGGTGCTCGAGAAGCCCAGCGAATCATACCCATATGTTTTGGTCATGCCCGGCACTACAGGGGTTTTGGATGGGGGTGACAAAGGTGCTTTCGAAAGTAGGAGTCCGGGTCGAACCAAGCTGGGGTTTGGCTATATTTGGGGTTGCACAAGAGCCGGGAGTGCAGGAGGCGAAAGAGGCCGATGTTTTGGCCTTTGCGTCCCTAGTAGCCCGGCGCAGAATATTGCTAATGTGGAAAGAAGCCAAGCCCCCGGGGGTGGAGACCTGGATAAATGATATGGCGGGGTTCATAAAGTTAGAGCGGATTAAGTTCGTCCTAAGGGGGTCGGCTCAAGGGTTTACTAGGCGGTGGCAACCGTTCGTCGAATATCTTGCGGAAAGATAGATAGGGGAGAACAAAGAAGGCAGCAGCAGCGGCCCAGGACTTGGGGGGGGGGGGGGGGGGGGGGGGGGAGGGATGGGGGGGGGGTGTGGCCTGAGATACGGCAGTTGCCAATTAGGGCTAGTTTTTATTTTTTGTTATTTAATATTTATTTATTTGTTGTTGTTTTTGTTTAAATTTAAAAAGGTCATTATTATCTGTATTGTTACAATGTTGTGTAAAGGATGCACAATGTACTGTGTTGGTTGACCAAAAATTTTCAATAAAATATTATTTAAAAAAAAAAGAAACATCATTTCAAGATCTGACAGCTGCTCCATTTATTGAAACCTATCATCGGAATTTGAACATGGAGCGAAAACGCACCGTTCACCAGAGTGAGAAACCCTACACATGTTCAGTGCGTGGACGAGGCTTCAGCCATTCATCCGGCCTGTCGAGACACAAGCGCAGCCACACCATGGGGAAACCGTGGAAATGTGGGGACTGTGAGAAGCAATTCAATTACCCATCGGAGCTGGAAACTCATCGCCGCAGTCACACTGGAGAGAGGCCATTCACCTGCTCTGTGTGTGGGAAGAGATTTACTCAGTCAACTGCCCTGCTGACACACCAGAGGGTTCACACTGGGGAGAGGCCATTCAGTTGCTCTGAGTGTGGGAAGGGTTTCATACAGTTAGCCAATCTGCTAACACATGTGCGAGTGCACTGGTGATTGGAGAGTTTGGATTCTGTTTCTAATGCTGCCGTTAATCACACTCAACCTTGTTCATTTTGATAGTTTGAGTTTGTTTCTGCTGATGTTCAATGTTATTTGGTTCGTGATGGTTGTGCTATGGTAATGTCACTGGAATAGTGATCCTGGGTCCCAGAGTAATCCTGTGTGGACATGGGTTCAAATACCACCACACTACCTGTAAATTCAATTACTAAATCTGGAATATAAAACTGGTCTCAGTTATGAATCATTGATTTTATTGTCAGTTCGCAGACGTGAGCTGGAGAACTGAACCCAGGCAGAGGAAAGAGGGGTGTGGGTTGCGGGGGGGGGGGGGAGAAAACTGGGAGTGGAGGAAAGAAATGGTGAGATGGATTTGGGTTTCAGCCCAGGGAGGAGGAAGAGTGTGTGGGTCGGGAATTTACAGCTTTGGGGGAACAAGAGAGGAAAAAATGTTCCAGAGAAACTAGAATTGTCTGCTCTGGATTTCTATTTGATGAATCATTTTAATATCTCGAATGCAAGTTTGTTCCTTTGAAGGTCTCTTGCTCTTCCCTGTATCCCCCATCCTCACCTCCAACAACAAGTGTGAGGAACCCATGGAGCTTCTTTGTCACTGAGATTGATACAATCTGATCAGCTGCCTCTGCTGCTTCCCTCCCTTCCGCCAGCCAATCGGGCTAAACTATCTCCAAAGTTCCTCCATTCCCGAGTCCTGAACTCACTTCTTTCTCTCGTTTCTCTCCCCTCACATCATCTCAGGTCCCATCATTTACATTAGGCCCACCTACTGCTCCATCGACTAAACGGCAGATGAATATACGTGTATGCAAACAGGAATGGGTCATTCAGCTCCTCGAGTCTGCTCGTAATTTGATAAGATCTTAACTGATCTGAAAGCCTCAAATCTACTTTCCTCTGTATCCCCTTTAACTTTGACTCCCTCGTCCATCAAGAATCAATTTAACTCTGCCTTTAAAAGTATTCAATAACCCTGATTCCACCGCTCTTGCAGGAAGAGAATTCCACAGACTAATGTCCCTCTGAGAAAACATTGCTCCTCCTCTCTGTGTTAAATGGTAGACCTGTATTTTGAACCTGACTCCCAAAGGTCTCGTCTCTGCCACAAGGGAAACCATCCTTTCAGCATCCACCCTGTCCGATCCCCTCAGGATTTTGGATGTTTCAATAAGATCACCTCATTTTCTGAACCTCACTGGAGACAAGCCCAAACTGGCCAATGTTTCTGCATAAAATAAACCCCCTCATCCCGGAAATCAGTGGGTGTGAACCTTCTCTCAACTGATTCTAATGTCATTATAATCCTTTCATCAGTAAGGAGAACAAAACTGTGCCCGTTATTCCAGCTGTGGCCTCACCAACACCCTGTACAACTGCAGCAAAACATCCCGGCTTTTACATTCTGTTCCCCTTGTAATAAAGAACACTTTATTACATGCTGACTCATTTACGCGACTCAGGTGCCAGGGCTCCCAGATCACTCTGTCCCACAGAGTTCTACAACCTCTCTCCATTTAAATAGAATCCTCACAGTGCAGAAGGAGGCTATTCAGCCCATTGAATCTGCACCGACCCTCTGAAAGAGCAGACTACCTAGGCCCACTCCCCTGCCCTATCCCCATAACTCCGTAACCGCACCTAAGCTGCACATCTTCTGACATTAAGCGGCAATATTTAGCATGGCCAATCCATCTAACCTGCACATCTTTGGTACAGTACACTGTCCAAACAGAACACTGCTTTTCATAGAATCATAGAATTTACAGTGCAGAATGAGGCCATTCAGCCCATCCAAGTCTGCACCGACCCCTGGAAAGGGCATCCTACATAATCTCACGCCTCCACCCTCTCCCCGTAACCTAGTAACACCACCTTTTGGACACAAAGGGGCAATTTTATCATGGCCAATCCACCCAACGTTCACATCTTTGGACTGTGGGAGGAAACTGGAGCACCCGGAGGAAACCCACGGAGACACGGGGAGAATGTGCAGACTCCGCACAGACAGTCATCCAAGGCCGGAATTGAATTCGGGATCATGGACCTATTTAGACAGCAGTGCTAACCACTGTGTCCCGTACTGCCCCATTCTGCCAAAATGGATACGTTCACCTTTTCCTACATTATCCTCCATCTGACTGAGATGACCTCTGGATTACAGGGATGTTGAATGTGGGAGACTGGCGGGAGTGGGTTAGGATAGTTAACTCTGGAGGTAACAGGTAAGGTAAAGTCGCCATAGTCCCTGATGACCATAGGCTGCCTTCCCCTCTGAAGGGGAGATTTGACTGGAGGTGATTAACCTGAGGATCACCACACCTCAAGCGAGGGGCAGGGTTGAGAAGGCAGGGCCTACATGAATAACCTCAGCCGGTACGGGAATTGAACCTACACTGCTGGCCTCGCTCTGCATCACGAGGAATGGGTGATGGCTTCGGCACCCAATCAGCTGGGAATAGGGTAGAATTGGGTGATGTGACTGAGGTGGAAATAGGTGATCTTTGTGATGATGTGGATATGTGGTTGGAAACACAGTTTGAGGTGAAATATGTTGCTGTGGTTGTGAATGTTCTTGTTTAGCCTCAGTTTTCAGAGAGAGCGATGGAATTTATAGTGGGGACTAATTAGATTGTAACCAAATTGTGACTAACCGGATGTCAGACAGGTCAGGACGGTGTGTGACTTGATGGGGAACTGGAAGGTGATGGTTTTCACAAACACTTGCTGCCCTGGTTCTTGTGGTGAAGGTCACATATGAACAGACGGGGTTGAGGATTTTAGAAACATAGAAAATAGAATCAGGAGGAGGCCATTCGGCCCTTCGAACCTGCTCTGCCATTCGTTATGATTACGGCTGATTTAAAACAAAGCTTAGGAGAAATTAATTCTTTCAAAGGGTCATGAAGTGTGGAATACGCTACCTCAGAATGCAGTGGATGCCGGGACATTGAGTAAATATGAGGAGTTAGACAGATGTTGAATTTACAATGGGTTGAAGGGTTGTGGAGAATGGGCAGGAAAGTTGTTGAGTCCGAGATGAGATCAGCCATGATCGTAATGAACGGTGGAGCAGGCTCCAGGGGCTGAATTTCCTAATCCTGCTCCTAGTTCTTATGTTTGCTGCCAATGCCACACATGTGCAGTTTGTGTGTATTACAACGTGACCTTGTTGCGAGTGACATAAACAGCGACCAGAACCATAGGTGACACAGCTCAATCATCACAGCTCTGTTTAGGCAGTGGTTTCCTTTCATCCACCCATTTGGCATCCTTATTGTCTCCATGAAGTTAACACAATAATTCCAACGCCATTAGATGGAAAAATACCCAAGCTTAACAAGATATATTCAACCAATTATTTAAAATTGCGGTGTAACATTCAGCCCCGTGTGCCTGTTCCACCATTTAATAGCATCACGGCTGATCTGACAGTGACCTCAAATCTGCATCCCACCTGCACCTGATAACCTGTCAATAACCATGGAGAAACCGTGGAAATGTGGGGACTGTGGGATGGGATTCAATTACCCGTCTGAATTGGAAACTCATCAACGTAGTCACACTGGGGTAAGGCCATTCACCTGCTCCGTATGTGGGAAGGGACTCACTCAGTTATCACACCTCGACACACACCATGTTCACACAGGTGAGAGACCATTTACCTGTCTGGATTGTGGGAACAAATTTAATGCTTTATCCAACCTCCGGACTCACCATCAGGTCCACTCTGACCAGAGACTGTTTAAATGTGCTGACTGTGAGAAGAGCTTTAGAAGCAGAAAGAATTTACTGAGACATCAACGCACTCACACTGGGGACAGGCCATTCAGCGGCTTGATCTGTGGGAACGGATTCACCCATTAACCCACCTTCTGAGACACCATCGAGTTCACAGTGGGGAGAGACCATTCTTCTGCCCTGTGTGTGGGCAGGAATTAATTAATTCATCCGACCTTCTGATACACCAGTGGGTTCACACTGGGGAGAGACCATACACTTGCCCCGTGTGTAACAAGAAATTCACTCAGTCATCCCACCTGACTACACACCAACTTATTCACACTGATCAGAGACCTTTCAAATGCTCTGATTGCGAGAAGGGATTTAAAAGTAAATGGAATCTGCTGTCACATCAGCAAGTTCACAGTGAGGAGAGGCCGTACACCTGCTCTGTGTGTGGGAGGGGATTCGTTCAGTCAAACAACCTGCTCAGACATCAGCAAGTTCACAGGTGACAGCAGGGGATGGATTCTGCTGTTATTGCTGCTGTGAATCACATCCAGGACTGAATGATGTCTGGATGCCTGTTTCCAGTGGGGTTCCAGTTTTCTGGTATATAAGAATGATTATGAAATTTGCAGATGATACAACAATTGCACGTATGGTTGACATTACGGGAGAAAGCCATGGACAGCAGGAAGATATCAGTGGACTGGTCATATGGGCAGAACAATTGCAAATGAATTCAATCTTTTTTTAAATTTCGAGTATCCAATTTTCTTTTCCAATTAAGGGTCAATTTAGCGTGGCCAATCCACCTACCCTGCACATCTTTGGGTTGTGGGGGTGAGACCCACGCAGACATGGGGAGAATGTGCAAACTCCACATGGACAGTGACTCAGGGCCGACATCGAACCTGGGGGCTCGGCGCTGTGAGGCAACAGTGCTAACCACTGCACCACCGTGCCGTCCCTGAATTCAATCTAATAATAATCTTTATTATTGTCACAAGTAGGCTTACATTAACACTGCAATGAAGTTACTGTGAAAATACTCTAGTCGCCACATTCCGGCACCTGTTCGGGTACACAGAGGGAGAATTCAGAATGTCCAATTCACCGAACAGCACGTCTTTCAGACGTTGTGGGAGGAAACCGGATCAACCGGAGGAAACACACACAGACACGAGGAGAACATGCAGACTCCGCACAGAGAGTGACCCAAGCTGGGAATTGAACCTGGCACCCTGGCGCTGTGAACAGTGTTAAACGCTGTGCTTCAAACAATGAGAGATAATGAATTTCAGAGGGAAAACAAGACAAGGGAGTGAACTATAAATAGGATGATACTGAGAACTGTAGAACAACAGAGAGGCATTGGAGTCCCTATCCACAGGTAGCTGGCTACATCGATCAGGCAGCCAAGAATCCTTTCTTGGACGAGGCCTAGAATATAAGAGCAAGGAGATTATGCTAGAACTTTATAAAACACTTAAGAGTACAGCTAGAGGACTGAGAAGCATTCTGGTCACTGTATTAATGAACTATAAGTCATGATTCATTAATTTGTATAAACCTGAAGTCAATTTGACCATTTATATAATTGCAGTCAGTGTTCAATTGATCAAATCTTGGGGATAAAGTTGAAGCTGAATGACAAGTGATTATAACAGTGAAGAAGTCTGAATTCTTCAGTAAGTTAAAATCCGAGCTGTTAAGGTAATAACAATGAAGAAAATAATTTCAGTTAATACCTGATAGAAATAACGTGACTTCAGGGAAATAGAACAAGCTGATTGGTGTGTGGCTGATGAATATTTATTTTAACCTGAAGTTTATTGTTGCTTCAGTCAGTTAATAATGGAATAAATAAAGGCAATGACAGGGTATCCCAGTCCTGTGGCGAGCACATCCTGGTCACTGGATTCATCAATTATAAAGTGAGACGATTCATTGATTATCACAAAACTGAAATCAATCTGATCATCGTTCATAGAATTACAGTTCAAGGTCCATTAATCAAATCTCAGGGATAAAGATGAAGTTGGGATTGTCAGAGTGAAGACGTCTAAATTTTTCAGTCAATTACTCATTTGAAGGTTTAGATATTAACAATCAACAAAAATGGGTGGCACAGTGGTTAGCACTGCTGCCTCATGGTGCTGAGGACCTGGGTTCGATCCCAGCTCTGGGCCACTGTCCATGTGGAGTTTGCACATTGTGTCTGCATGTGCCTTACCCCCACAACCCAAAGATGTGCAGGGTAGGTGAATTGGCCACGCTAAATTGCCACTTATTGGCAAAAAAAAAGAATTGGGTACTTTAAATTTATTATTAAAAACAATTAATAAAACATTTCAGTGAATTCCTGATAAAAGGAAGGTGACTTCAGCTCAATGGAAGAAGCTGATTGGGGAGAAGCTGATGAATCTTTATTTATTTTAATCTTAAGTTTATTTTGCTAAAGTCAACTAATCAAATAACTAAAGACCTGGCTGGGATTCCTGCCTGTTCCACGTGGGAAAACCAGGATACTTCTCATGTCCAGAACAATCACAAGTGCAGGAAGTGACATCAGCTGGAGCAGCAGGAAGCAAAGGGCAGTGGTCGAGATGTATGTTTGTGATTGGTGGAGTATTTCCAGTGGGATTCTAGATTTCCCAGGACATGATTCCATGCTTCTTGAGTTCTATATCAATGCTTTAGACTTTAACATGGGGACAGGATTAAGTCTTTTGCGGTCCTCTTTTTGACAGTGAGAAAGAAAGCTGTAGACTTTTATTATTCATTTATGGGATGTGGGCTTCACTGGTTAGGCCAGCATTTATTACCCATCCCGAGATGCCCTTCAGAACGTGGTGGGGAGTTTCCTTCTTGAATCGCTGCAGTCCTTCAGGTGCAGGTACACCCACTGTGCTGTTAGGGAGAGAGTTCCAGGATTTTCTCCCAGCGACAGCGAAGGAATGGTGATACATTTCCCTGTCAGGGTGGTGAGTGACTTGGTGGGGTTCCCAATGATCCGCTGCTCTTGGCCTTCCAGATGGTAATGGTCATGGGTTTGGAAGGTGCAGACTAAGGAACATTGGTGAGTTACTCCAGTGCATCTTGTAGATGGTACACACGGCTGCCACTGTTCGTCGGTGATGGATGGTTGCATGTTTGTGGAAGGTGGAGCAATCAAGCGGGCTGCTTTGTCCTGGATGCTGTTGAGCTTCTTGAGTGTTGTTGGAGCTGCACTCATCCAGGCAAGTGGAGAATATTCCATTACATTCCTGACATGTGCATTGCAGATGGTGGACAGGCGCTTTGGGGGTGGGGTCAGGAGATGAGTTACCCTTCGTAGGATTCCTAGTCTTTGACCTGCCCTGGTAGCCGCAGTATTAATGTGACTCGTCCAGTTCAGTTTTTGATCAATGGCACCCCCCAGGATGTTGATTGTGGGGATTCAGCGATGGAATGTCATTGAATGTCAAGGGGCGATGGTTAGATCCTCTCTTGGAGGAGATGGTCATTGCCTGACACTTGTGTGGCACGAATGTAACTTGCCACTTATTAGCCCAAGCCTGGATATTGTCCAGGTCTTGCTGCATTTGGACAAGGGCTGCTTCATTATCTAAGGAGTCGCAAATGGTGCTGAACATTGTGCAGTCACCCTCAAACATCCCCACTTCTGACCTTATGATGAAGGCAGATCATTGATGAAGCAGCTGAGGATGGTTGGGCCGAGGACACTGCCCTGAGGAACTCCTCCAGTGATGTCCTGGAGCTGAAGTGGTTGGCCTTCAACCATCACAACCATCTTCCTTTGTGCCAGGTACGACTCCAACCAGCGGAGAGTTTTCACCCTGATTGCCATTGACTCCAGATTAGCTAGGGCTCCTTGATGCCATACTCGGTCAAGTGCTGCCTTGATGTCAAGTGCAGACACTCTCACCTCACCTCTGGGATTCAGCGCTTTTGTCCACATTTGAACCAAGGCTGTAATAACTGCAGGAAGACATCAATAGTCTGATCAGCTGGCCAGAAAAGTAGCAAATTGAGGTCAATCCAGTGAAGCGTGGGGTAATAAATACATAGGGGGAAGACAAACACGACAAAGGGAAAGAATATGAATGGTATGATAGTGAGATGCAGAGGGGCGTAAGAGTGCATGTCCACAGATCCCTGAAGGTGACAGGAGAGGTAGATGCAGTGATTGTAAAGGCAGAGAGGATACTTTGTTATTCATGGGAACAGAGAGTACTAGAGCAGGGAACATTCCGAGCAATTTCTATTGGAGGAAAGACCTGAAACCCCTCTCTCCACAGATGCTGCCAGAGCTGCTGAGTATTTCCAGCATTTTCTGCTTTTATTACAAGATCAGGGGTTATACTGGAGCTGTCTAAAACACTAGTTAAACCACAGCTGCATTACTGAGTACAGTTCTGGTCACCACATTACAGGAAGTTCATGTGTTCATACCAGAGAGGATGCAGAGGAGATTGACGAGGATGTCGACACAAATGGAGAACTTTAACAATGAGGAAAGATTGGAGGGGCCGAGGTGGTTTTCTGTGGAACAGAGAACGCTGAGGAGAGATTAACTGAGGTGTCTAACGTTATGAGGGGCTCAGATAGAATGGATAAGAAGGATCTATTTCATTAACAGATCAAGAACCAAGGGGTTTAGAACAAGAACAAAGAACAAAGAAATGTACAGCACAGGAACAGGCCCTTCGGCCCTCCAAGCCCGCGCCGACCATACTGCCCGACTAAACTACAATCTTAAAGAGCACATCTTTAGATTTAAAGAATTTGCAGAGGATTGGGAGTGGAAGGGGGATAATGGATCTCGGTGTTTATTCGGAACCCTGGATATGTGTTATCCCTTCTGTTCCCAAATAACAGAGGTCAAGTCTGTGCTTTTTGGCAAACTCCAGTTGAACTTTATTTGTCAGCTGTGCCACTGGAAAACCTGTTTTTAATACAAAATTTCGAAAGAATCAACAACTAACCCTGCGGCAAGTAAGTCAGATTAATTGTCTTTCTCGAATACAGAAGTTGAGTTTTCATTCAAATCATAATACACCAGATAAAATAAGTGGGTAATTGCGATTAGCAAAGCGAGCAGCAAAGGTTTCAGAAATATAGATGGAGTGAGCAAGAAGAGAAACAGAACAGAACAGAACACTTTCCATTCCGGTAAGTGATTCTTAAGAGAATTGTTATCTCAAATAACCATTTTACTGCTGATTGGCTTATAACTAATTTATAATTTATCAATTCGCCCAAAGTGTCTGTCCATCAATTTAAGAGATATCGGTATATGAATGTGTTGGTGTAATTTTCCCATTCCATTGCTTGCGAATTTTCCAAATTATCGACATCTGCACCTCAACGTTAATTAGAAAAAACAGCCTTCAGGGCATTATGACCTTAGACTGTCTATTCCCATGGAAATGGGACTGCCCGTGCTGGAAAAGCAGCAGCATACAATGGGGTCTTTTAGCTAGTTGGCATCACTGACCTCGCTTGTCTCAAGCAATTTGCAAATGTTAAAATCTAGGTTGAATGAAAGAAAACTATAGTGTATGTTCTGGATTAACCCTTCATGGGTTTCCAGCTATTGTTGCACTCAAATTATGCTTAATGAGTTCTCATTTAACCCTTTTACCTTTATCATCTATAGCTAACTAGAAAAGCCAATTTCTATCAGTCCCTCTTTTGATTCTTCTAAAGATTAATAAGATGAATCAAAATAACACATAGAAATTAAGAAATGCAACAGGATAGAAGCAAGGACGGGGAGGAACTCATTCACATTGTCGTGAATGGTTCACACGTTTGAGAACAGCCTTCAACGCTGGAACGGGCAAAGTTTTGCAAGCGTTACAAGCATTCTGGAGGTATTTTATTCAAAAAAGTGATTATATAGTACAATAACAATTCAGTAATAATGGAAGCTGATTATATGATTGCAGTAATAATTGGGTAATAATGCAATAATAATGTAGTAATAGCAGTAGGAGCCTTGTTCAATGCCATGGGCTGGTGGTGCAGTTGGACCACTATGAACCACTTTGATTGGTGGGGCATTATGGGTAGCCATACATTGGCCAATGCATCTGATCAGCAAGACCACTGTGTAAATGGCAAGCCCAAAAATGAAAAATAAGAGAAGTCCCTGAATGATGGAAATTCCTGTGCCACCCACCCATCCAGAGAGCCATCCCCTAAGAGTGGTGTCAGAGGGTTGGTAAAGTTTCCTAACTTCTTCTGGAATATGTGCTGACAAGCTTTTGATTTCTTCTGTATTACTGGGATGTAGGTGCAACACTCTGCACCAATCAGGGCACAGGTGCCACCTTTTTCAGCTGGCAAATAGTAACAGGCGCCGGAATGTGGCGACTTGGGGCTTTTCACAGTAACTTCATTGAAGCCTACTTGTGACAATAAGCAATTTTCATTTCATTTCATTTCAAGTGCCATCTGATTCTGTGAAGCCACAGTTCGAATGGCTAGCATCTCGGCTGAAATCCTTAGGTCTCGGGCAGTGTCATTGGCTATTTTCCTAAGGCTGCGGCCAATTTATTGTATTCTCTGGTCAATACGATGATGTCATAGGCAGGGATGAGAGCAGAAAAGAATTTCTCAGCCCCCGTGATCTCACGTTTAGACCTCGTGATGATAGTGGTAGGTTGATATTTCTCAATCTGTGGGATGAGGTGTCAATGTTTTGAATCTGCGTTTATAGCATCAGCTAGGGAAAGGGAATGGCAGCTGAAGGGGACAATGAATCCTGAATAGCACGCTCCTCTCCAGCTCACTGGGAGCCAAGGGTATGCAGTATTACTGTAATAGGTGCCATTATAGGTAGAATATTTGTAGATGTGTCTTGGTTCTGCTGGAGAATCCTAATGGGAGGCAGCTTCCTTTGCTATTCGGTCTGCAAGGGCGTTTCCTTGTGCTTCTATAGTGTTGTCTTGAGTAATGGCCATACACACGATCCCGGAGAAGCTGGCTGGAGCCCGGGGAAGAGTTCTCTTTTCTTTGTGAAGGGCAGGGCACCCTGGAATGGGTTCGCCCTGAGAGAGGGGCCCATGCCTTGGAAAGCGTCGCGGTTCCGGCGGCGTCAGCGTCCGGTGAGCTCTCGCTGGCCCTTGAAAATCCGGGGGAGATGGTGTAAATCTCGCGCTGGGCCGTACCCATATCCGCAGCAGGTCTCCAAGGTGAACAGCCTCTGGCATGTTGGAATAATGTAGGTAAGGGAAGTCGGCAAGTCAGATCCGTAACTTCGGGATAAGGATTGGCTCTAAGGGCTGGGTCGGTCGGGCTGGGGTGCGAAGTGGGGCTGGGCACGTGCCGCGGCTGGGCACGACGCCACCCTCCGGGGCGATGGCGACTCTGGACGCGCGCCGGGCCCTTCCTGTGGATCGCCCCAGCTGCGGTGCTCATCGGCCTCCTCGGCAGGCGAGTGGCCTCGGCCGGCGCCTCGCAGCTGACGTGGAACTAGTGCGGACCAGGGGAATCCGACTGTTTAATTCAAACAAAGCATCGCGAAGGCCGCTGGTGGGTGTTGACGCGATGTGATTTCTGCCCAGTGCTCTGAATGTCAAAGTGAAGAAATTCAATGAAGCGCGGGTAAACGGCGAGAGTAACTATGACTATATCTTGGAAAGGTCTCCCAAGAGAACCAACTCTGGTTAGTTACCCTTGTGGTGTTTTTACGTGTTTTTGTCGCCACATGGAAAGGCGTGCCTCCACGATTGGCCCCGCTGGTAACCTCAATAGTAGTTAAAAACTGTTGAGGGACTAAACGTCTAGAAAAAACACGAGGCGGCTGTTGTGATTCGCGTGGATCAGAGATATCTTGCGATATTGCTATTAAAAAACGTTTGTAGAGATGCTATCTTCGATAGTCAAGTCCGGTTGGGCTACGTCCCGGATAAAAAACCGCCCCGCAGATGCGTCAGCAGCAGCGCTCTGTGAAAAATGCCGATACTGCACATGTTCTAGCAACCCTGCTAGACTAATATCAACATCCACCTCGACCCAGACGGCAGGTGAAGACGAGAGACCTGTTAGACACTTTCTCCTTCCCTATTGGGAGCTGGATCCGGGTGCCAGACCAAAAAGACCAGTATCCCCAATAGTTGATGAAATAAACAATGTTATGGAAGAACCTGAGAGGGCGACCCACCCAACAGGAGTATTAGTTACACAGACCTTCTATCACAAAAAATTTAATAAAGAGAAAACGGGAACAGAAACTGAAACTAATCTGGGCGCACAAAATCCGTGCAATGAATCATCCGATACGGTCGCCTTCATGGAAGAGGTCGTTATCAAACCCAGTTATGACCGAACAACAGCGAATCAAGTTACAATTCACTATCCCACCGATGGCTTGTATTGCAAAATATGTGATGCCGTTCTCCCCAACATGAGACTATTTATTAGTCATTTGACAAAATGCCACCAGGTCAAATCCATCAGGACCAAATGCTCGAGATGCGGCAAAACGGGCGAATACCACGCTATCGCCTGCCACTATGCCAAGTGCAAAGGTATAAGGCAAACATCACCGGCCGGAGCCTTTGGGTGCAGCATCTGTGAGAAACGGTTCTCGATCAAAATTGGACTTGGGCAGCATGAAAGGCACGAGCACCCTGCTCTGCAAAATGAGAAAAGGCTCAAGGCCAATAAAGTTAAAACCAAACCGGGGAGACGAGACCAAAAATGGTCCATAGAGGAGGTTGCCCTCTTAAAACAATTGGAGGTTTGGTTTGAGAAAGAGCGGTGTATCAACAAATTGATTGCTGCGATTTTGACAACCAAGTCAGCAAAACAAATATCCGACAAACGCAGAATTCTGCCAAGGCCAAAAACGGTGGCCCCAGCAGCAGCTGAGGACCATCTTGAGGAGGAGGCCCCAGACCCCGAGCCCGAAGGGGAGTCGAGCAATCCCGATACGAGAAACCCACGGCCAAAAAGAACGTTAAGACCACCGAGATCCACCCCTAGACACAGGGAGATGGATGAACAACTAACAAAAGCTGAACAATTACTGGGTGTGAGGAACAACCCTAACAGCCGGGCTGAGGGCATTGAGATGGTGGAGAGTATAACAGATTCGCTGTTGACAAGGGGAAAGAAAACCCAAAAAACTCAAGGGCCTCCAAAAGGTCAAACTAGAAGGTAAATGAAGAAGTGCAACGTCAATAGCGGCGCACGCAAAAGATGGGCCACCCGAAAAGCAACCTTTCGAGCGACACAACTGCTCTATAAGAATAATAGGCGCCAACTGGCATGACAAATCATGGGAGCTCCCGCAACAACAACGTGTCCTCTACCCATTGAGGAACTCGAGCAATGCCTTCGAGACAAGCTCTCGAAGCCCAACAATGAAGCGAATTTGAGCAAGTTCGCCACATATCAAGGCAGTATTGATAAGGGGGAGCTGATGAGTCCAATTGAGGAAGAAGAGGTTACTAAAACGATCAAGGGCATGAACGAAAAAAGCGCGCCCGGTCCGGATGGCATGACACTATCAGACATCCGGGACATACACG